>NW_026705710.1:0-261383 GCF_029867415.1 Vicia villosa | reverse complement strand
TAATTATGGCTATGCATTCTCTTATACTCTAATTAGTTTAATTAATTAATTCGTTAGAATTTCTTTTTAATTAGTTTGTTAGAGACTGTTAGGGAATTAGTTAAAGTTTTTAGTAAGAGCTCTTATCTCTAATTCACTTAGGTCAAAGCTTATAGTATAGTTTAAAAATCTTTCCCAACTTGTGTAGATGTGATTCAAAAATCTTTCGCCCCCTAAGGATGAACCAATGGGCACGTGTGTGATGATAATTGTATTTGTTGGTAGGCCAAATTATTCAATCTCACAACTTCGTGCATGAACCGAACTTAGCCATGTGATGATGCATTTTTATTTATCAAACAGTTTAAAATAGTTGGGCTTCAAACAATGGGTGTCTAATTATTGTGATTTTTACCTGCCACCCCAATTATACTTATCACCCCCACCCAAAAGTTTGTGATTTTACCATGATTGTTAAAAATAAACTCATTTTACTATTTATTTGTCAATTTTTGAATTTTTCAAAAAGCTCTTTGTAGTACCGGATTTTTCAAACTAAATACCTTATTTTTTTCAAGTATAGATTTTTATCGGCAATTTCAAATTTATATCGAAAATTGAGGAAAAAAATGTGTATTGTTATCGGTTTTTTCAAAATGTCTGATAAAAGCTCATGTTGCTTATGCATTTTTATCGGATATTTCGAAAAAACCAGTCAAAATGCGTGTATTATCCGAATATCTTAAAAAATTCAATACAAATGCTTGCAATTTTATGAGATTTTTCAAAACATCTGATAAAACACGTATTTTAACCATTTTCGAAATATCCGATAAAAGAAAAGTTTGAAATGGTTTACCGGATATTTCAAAAAATTCGAGAAAACCATGTTGATTTTTCAGACTTTAAAAATTTTTGGTAATTCATTTTTTCTTTGCGGTGACGATCAGATGGAACGATTGTTTCTAGGCAGTGTGATACAGCTGCAGTTGCTACTGCGAGGGCTCGTGCAAGGAAAGATGACATCGAGGATTTGTATATCTAGGCGGGAAGAGCATCTCCATCGGTTCTCACAAGAGTCAGATGATGGTTGAGCAATTCCACACACCCCGTAGTATCCGATGTAGACAAGCTAGCGCCAATGGATGGGCTAGAGACGTGGCTGATGAGTCTATTGCAGTTATTGACAATGTTTTGCCTGCAGTTGTAGATGTAGATGGTCAGGATTACAGCTGATGAAGGCGTTGGCTGATAAGGAACTAACTCCTCAGGCTCATACGAAGATGACTCCTCTATCAGATATAGAGGCGCCTGCTACGAGTGACATGGGGGTTATTGTTCTAGTTGATACAGAGGTTAATGCTCTTACTTTGATGAAGTCGTTTATACACAAGAATATAGGGTTTCTTGGATGGCCCTATGATCATTTTGTGCTCATTAGACATGTCGATCATGTGGCATTCTGATTATGGTAGAGAGAGGTATATATATGTTATGTTGAACTTATTTTTATTTGTCATTGATACGTTGAAAATAACTAATTGTGTTTTACTTTGTTTGTTACATGATTGGCGACCGCTGAAGGTGTCCACCCATGGGTGGAAGGTGAAAAAAATTCTTAACTGCCCCGATGCTACAGGAGGTCAGGGTGAAACTCGATCTTACTCACCTTTTTGTTCTCAATATCGGACAACATATTATCCAATTTGGATCTCAAAAGAGCAAGACATGTGGTGTCTTCCGGGAGCCCAAATTCAACTAGAGGATTCAACCCATTGAAGTACACAATTGCCTTAAACAAATAATGAGGAATATATAAGATTTTTTTTTACAACAAAGGATCCTTATTTATACAAGTTTGCATTTATTCTGGACCACACAAAACGGTCGGTGCAATCACAAACGTGCAAAACTGTCGGCAAAATCTCAACTGTTAAAAATTACACTACTGATTTTTTGAAGCCTTCCTAAAGATCCAGTGAATGCAAGCACTTTTCAAAAAAATCTAGTGACTTCAAACTACCAGATATTTCAATGTTTTGCAAAAAAGTCCTATAAGCTCTATGGTTTTTTAAAAAAATGGAATATTTCACCACCAATCATTTTTTTTAAAATTAATATAAATGCATACTAGACTTTTCAAATACACTACCAGATTTTTCAACCTCTACTGCATTTTTCATTTAGTCTACTGAATATTTTATGCGTTCTATTTTAACAAAATTTTGACAAGGGTAATTTGGGTATTATAGAAAATTATGGGTGTTCCAGGTTAAAGTGTTGGGGAGGTAAAAATCTCCTACTTATTACTCGGTAGACTCTCTAATCACTTTCATTTCAAAAATCTACCTGGCACCCCTTGACCTAACTCTAACACCCCCACATAACTTGTTGCCCTTAGTTATTACAAATCCCTATATTGTTTGGCACTTCTAGGTTTTGAACAGACCCAACATTCTGAATTTGAGGGATTGCTCAAATGGGCGCTTGGAGATCACCAAAGAAATATGCAATTTTACCCATTTGGTGAGCCAATTGTTGATAACTATGGTTTGTGTTTTGAATTAGAGGATTGAAAATAATACCAATTTATTGTGTAAGCATATTCACCATCTCATGGTTACTCTCATTTGTTTGTTGTCTCATAGACAAGAGGGAGCTAGTAGTTAAGGATGGAATAACTTGAGGGGCATATCCTAACCCTCCTTGTGGTTGTTCCATTCAACTAGAGTTGCTTATAGTAGATCCGGATGCTAAGTAAGGATTTATAGGAAATGTAATAGTCATTTCATTATCTACATACGTATGTGCACTAGATTGTAGGCTTACCATTTTCCCTGTAGACATGCCATAAGGATATTCCCTACTACTAGGATGTAGCGTAAAACTTAAGGGAAAAGACGGCCTAAGGTCTCTTATTATTGCTTGTGTAACCCTAGGGGTAGTTGGAATACTTGTTGCTTGTGGTGGTGAAACTTCCCTTTCAGGTGATATCGAAGATGCTGATATTTGGCATATAATAGAGGAAGTTACTTCAACAGTTGATGAAGTTCCTGCAATACCAATCGTCGAGTCTATTTGTTGTTCTTCTATGTTAAGAGCGTTGCCCCAGGGAAGGTGAGGATTTTTTAACGTTGGACGAGTCATGTCTGGATGAGTTTTACCACCTCTCAAACGCATAAACACTTGACAAGTGAAAACATTTCATATATGAAAAACAAAATAAACAATAAAAGAAGCAACACTTTTTTGCAGAAGTTTCAAAATTTCTTGCACAAAAAGGTCCCATTGGGTGTGTCAATTTTTTACTTGTATTTTTAATAAACAATCAGGAGTTTGGTTCACTTAAGAGATTAAACTCGAAAAATCACAAACATTTTTCTTTGCACTTTTCTGCAGAAATTGTCCTTGATATTTTTTTAGCTTAATCTCTTAAGTGAACCAAACTCATGTTTGTTTACTAAAAATATCAGTACTCATAGGGATGAATTCCCCTCAACTAAATACTAGAGGTATAACCACTTGATTTTTTAGGAATTAACTCCATGGGTCTGTCTCCACCGTTTTACTCTCATCTTTATATTCTAGCATGTGTGGATTATGTTACGAAGTGGGTTAAAGCTATTGCTTGTGTTGCTAACGATTTCCATATTACTATTAACTTTTTTTATAAAATAATGTGTTTGCTAGGTTAGGATTCCCTATATTCTTGATTAGTGATGGAGGGATGCACTTTTGCAACAAATATTTAGAAGTTGTGTTGGCCAAATATGACATCAAACATAAAGTGTCTACATTGTACCATTCTCAAACATGTGGTCAAGTGGAAGTATCAAACATGAAAATTAAGAAAATTTTAGAAAATATAGTTGCAACATTTAGTAAGAATTAGTAGAAGAAGTTAGACAATGTGCTTTGGGCGTATAGGACAACTTTTATGACACACTTAGGATTCTCTTTATATCAATTAGTTTATGGTAAAGCTAGTCACTTATTGGTTGAACTATGAAGGTGCATGAAACACAAGAAAATAGGGGTTTGAATTGGGTTGCACCAAATATAATTTTTTCGCAACTCAAAACACAAAGCTAGCAGATGAATACAAATGGATGAACACAATTATTTTTATCCTGGTTCACTGTTAATGAAGTTACTCCAGTCCACCCGCCAAGGTGATTTTGCCTTCTTAATAAGGACTTAATCCATTATAAGTTTATAACCAAACAGATTACAGACAAACCACATAAAGTTCGATCAACCTTACGACTAGTCCAAACAAGTCCGCTGACTCTTATTTCCAAGATACAGACAACCATACTAAGTCTGATCAACCTTGTTGACAACCACAACAAGTTAGATGATCCTTAATGCCAAGCTGAAGACAACCACAATAAGTCGGATCAACCTTGCGACTACCTTAATAAGTTCAGCTAATCCTTACTGTAAACCACAATGACCACAACCACTATCTTCTTGAGAATTTTGACTATGCTTAGTTCCCCAAGGTATATATCAACCATTGTGGATTGTATACAAAGATGCTTCTAATAAGCAGATTACACAAAGTTTAAGTACAACAACACAAAAGTGTTGAAAGCAATATATGAACAAAATCTCCTTATTAAAAATACAAAACCATAGAGAAGGATAGATCCATTGTGAAGCGCTTTGGTGTAGTTTTATAGAATTGATTAGTTGATTTCAAATTCTTTCAACGGCTTCCTTTATAGAGAAGGATAGATTCGTTAGAGGGTAGAATATGAAATACAAATACAGCTATAAAGTTCCCAATAGTCATAGTAGGAATGGTAGATAACAAGTACAAATAGAATTGTCCTTACGCCACCCTATAAGAGTTTAGGTCACAATTTACGTTAGTACTTTTTTGCTCAATATCACACGTAAGTCAATCTTGATCTTCTAAGTCTTCAGAGACTTCTGATTGTATGTTGATTGAAGCATGTTGTAGAAGCATCATAACTTAAGTCTTCTGAGCCTAAGTCTTTGAGTCTTCCGAACCTGTTGAGCATAACCTTGTCTTCAAAGTCTTTAACACTTGGTCTTGGAAGAGATGTCTTCAAGTCTTCAGAACCTGTTCAACAGAACCTTTTCCTCAGCATATTCAGAACTTGGGATGACATAAGCAAAGCTTTAGAAGGCCTCCAAAGCTTCATTGCAAAAGTCACGATCAAAAGCTCTTGCACTAACGTTCTTTAGAACCGTTGCAGAAGTAGCATCCAAAATCTTGACTTTCTTTTTCACACACCGTAGATATTCTTCTAGAGTGTTGAGTTTAGAATCTGTTGACGTCACACACCTTCATACCAAAGTTAGAAGTTGAAAATCAAAAGCTACACGCTAGACAAAAACCATTAGAATATAGAATTGTTCTTTAAGATAACATGTAAAGTTATCATCAAAACTTAAGGACAAATGTAGAACCAAACTTGTTCTTACAATCTCCCACTTTTTGATGATGACTAAACCGTGTATTTTAATATAACAATTTATACAAGGTAATCACCACAAAACTCAAATTCAAAAAAACTAACCAGCTCCCCCTGAATATGTTAATACCCAAAATTCATTTATGCTTGTTCAGAGTCTCCCCCTGAGCCCAAGACTCACAAAATAATTTTGCAGTATAGAAAGTAACAAAGAGAAGGAATAATTCCTTGTTGACGTCTTCATCAGAGTCTGAGTAGAGTTGTCTGGTCTTCATCTTAGAACCTGGATTATTATCAGAACACTATGAGTGTTAGATCCTTGTTTAGTAATCGTCTTGATGCTAAGCATCAAACATCATAACTTATAACATTGGTTCTTTTAGAAACTTGTTCATGCCACCAGAAGGTGCACAACATCGTGACATCAAAAGGTTTGGCATCTGAACTATTACCTAACTTACCATGTCTTATTACATGTCTTATGACCGTGTCTTAGACCATGTCTTCTGACCATGTATTAGACCTTGTCATAGATCATGTATTTTGACCATATCTTAGACCACATCTTAGAATATGTCTTCTGAAAATGTTGGACCATGTCTTAGATCATGTCTTCTGACCATGTCTTTTAGACTATGTCTTTAGACCTTTAGAAGGTTCAACACCTCTGAACGATACCAAATGAAAGAAAAGGCTTACTACACTTCTAGAAAGTTCACAACTTTTGAAGTATCAGAGTCTAGTTTATTAGAACCTCGTTACTAAAGCTTTCAGACAATTTCCAACTTCTGAACAACTTTGTAGAAAGGAGCAAACATTACCATAGCACACGTTGACATTATTTCAGACAGTTCACAACTTCTGAAAAATGCTTAGTTATAAATTACCTTTGTTATGCTTCCAAAAAAATCTCAAATTCTGAAGCGTTCGAGTATGATTCACCGTACTTTCAAAAGGTTCACAACTTATGAGCAATAGGTGTTATCAACACATAATTACCTTACTTTCAGACAGTTCTCAAATTTTGAACAGTGAGGGGGTATTAGAGCTTGATTTAACCATATTTTCGGGAAGCTCGCAACTTCTGAAACATACATTGTATCAGAGCAAACATGCAATGTATCAGAGCGTAGGTTACACTATTTCACTCAGAAAGTTCTCAACTTCTGAAGAGTGCACAATACCAGAGCAGGTTAATAATTCATAATCTTTGAGTGGGATTCATTTTAGAAAGTTCACAACTTCTGACGAATACATTCTTCCCATATGTTATGTTAATCAGAGCATACTTCATGCATCTTGATCAAGTTTTCTGACGCCAAAGTTTTAGATCTTCTGATCCAGATGATCTTGTGCCAGATATCATTTTCTGATCGCTAAAGAACCTTTCTATGAAAACCAATGAACTTTTGCAAAGTTCCTGAATCATACATTACACAAATGGTTAATGGTAAAATCATATTATATCATGTTTGGTATGTTTGGGCTTTGAGCATGGGATTAGATAATACCAAAATCATCATAAATCTTTCTCCCTCTTTGTCATTATCAAAAAGATTTAAAAGTGTCGCTACCGCGAAAATTAACAGAGTCGCCACTAACATATTTATCCTGAAAAGGAAGGGAATGCCAGCAAACCACAAAACAAAACAACGGTCTCACGACCAGAGAAGAGGGTAAGGGAGTCGATTACGCGAAGGGAAGGTGTTAGCACCCCACGCACCCATCGTACTCGATGGTATCCACGCTTGTGTCTAAAACTATGGGTGTGTAACAAATCTACACCTAAACTGAACTAGTATGCATGCAAAATGTAGGGAAAATAAATGGTTATACTCGCACGGGCCCTACCCCGCTGCCTACGTATCCTTTTTGAGGAATCAGAGGTACCATAGCTCGGCTAACTAGTTTCTGTTTGTTTTGTGTTTTTTAGGTGAACAAGTTACATTCACACTCTGCTGCTCGACCTTTGGAGACTTATGCTTGGGAATAGAGCGGAAATAACAAGC
The DNA here is from genome assembly GCF_029867415.1 of Vicia villosa. Taxonomy (NCBI): domain Eukaryota; kingdom Viridiplantae; phylum Streptophyta; class Magnoliopsida; order Fabales; family Fabaceae; genus Vicia; species Vicia villosa. Next base: position 253,948 of record NW_026705710.1, on the reverse strand, counting down.
TCTTAAGAAAAGAAAATCAAAGAGTGTGGTTTGTGTTTTAAAGAATGCATGAGAAAAACCTAAGCTAAGGGGGAAAGCTTGCTACCTAATGTTATCATACAAAGGGTACAAGTCTAAACTAAGCTAGCAGCTTACGGGGGAAAAAGGAAAGCAAACAAGAGTATCACACAAACGAGCTCCGATCGTAAAGCAAACAAACTACTGGCACTGGCCAAGTAGTAGAAAAGCGGTCCCGCCATAGCCAAGGGGAGCGAATCACCCGGTGTCGCTACCGCGAAAATTGACAGAGTCGCCACTAACATATTTATCCTGAAAAGGAAGGGAATGCCAGCAAACCACAAAACAAAACAACGGTCTCACGACCAGAGAAAAAGGGTAAAGGAGTCGGTTACGCGAGGGGAAGGTGCTAGCACCCCTCGCGCCCATCGTACTCGATGGTATCCACGCTTGTGTCTAAATCTATGGGTGTGTAAGCAAACTACGCTAATCTGGACTAAGATGAATGCAGAATGTAGGGAAAAGAAAGTGTTATGCTCGCACGGGCCCTACCCCGCTGCCTACGTATCTGTTTTGCAGAATCAGAGCTACCGTAGCTCAGCTAACTAATTTCTGTTTGTTTTGTGTTTTTTAGGTGAACGAGTTACATTCACACTCCGCTGCTCGACCTTTGGAGACTTATGCTTGGGAATGGAGCGAAAATAACAAGCTCTTAAGAAAAGAAAATCAAAGAGTGTGGTTTGTGTTTTAAAAGATGCATGAGGAAGACCTAAGCTAAGGGGGAAAGCTTGCTACCTAATGTTATCATACAAAGGGTGCAAATCTAACTAAACTAACAACCTACGGGAAAAAGAGGAAGCAAACAAGAATACCACACAAACGAGCATCCGCTCGTAAAGCAAACAAAACCAACGGTACTGACCGAGTGGTAGAAAAGCGGTCCCGCCATAGCCAAGGGGAGCAGCTCAACCCAAGTCAACCAAGCATTAGACCTCGTGAAAATGATCGGGCCATAGACAAGAGGGCGGACCCCTCTCAGCAACCAAGCCGTCACGGATCATAAAGGAAAACGGTGCGTGCGTACACCGAGCATCAACGTCGAGCGACGCGAGCTATAGGAAAGGCGGGGGTCCGGCTGCATGAACCCTTTTCCTGACATACTCGATAACAAGATCTTGTGCATGTTCGGAAGCGAGCGACGCGTAACGTGCGCATACCGAATGTACTCGATGAGACTGGGCGGGGGTTGATTACTAACCCGTTCCGCGTGCCTTCCATGAGGACTTAACGGAGCGCCATATAGGACTTATTACACCGTGACTCCCTGCCGCAAAGCACAAATATAAACACACCAGCAAAAACAGAGCCTCTTTCGAGGGCTTGGCCAGATGCATGCCTAGGTCCTACTTCTCATGTTAAAGGATGATGCGAGAAAGCGATAAAGTGCGAGAGAAATAAAATGAAACGGAATCAATACCAAACGGATGATGATCCGTAAGCTAAAGCGAAGAGAGCGAGTAAACTAGGATCCCGCGAGCGAGCTAGCAAAAGCAACAGCAAACATGTCAGCACTCCGATTAGAATCCGCATAAGCAATCAAGATTCGGCGCGATGAAAGTAAATCACGCGCCAACGTGTGCATCGGGCACAACGAATACCATACACCTGCAAGGGAAACAGAAATTCGGACAAGCAAGTATAATGATAAAGGATGCGTGTAGAAACGCGAATCAGAGAGAGGATAAATGTCGTGTCCCGCAAATAAAGCGGAACACGAGAGCGGGCATCGACCAGAGCCTCCATGTTGCCTTGCATACTAGCACACACGTTAGAGATAACAAGACACCGCAATCGGAATTGCGTTATTGAATTATAAGCTGAACCGGAAATGGATAACGGAATAGAAAGTGAAAACATAACAAAAGCGAATAAGAAGAAACATGAGATAGTATTCAAAAGCAAATCAAATATGTACACTAAAACTACGGAAGCCAACACAAGTATTTACATGCACAACGGTACACCGAAACGGCAAAACCGGGTAAAAACAGTGAAAACTAAACTCGTCAGAATTAAGCCAAAATTTTATTGCAAGGTTAAAACGTGCTAAAGAAGTCAAATATGCAATCAGAAATTACAAAGTCGGCTCGGAAGCACGACTTTCGGAACAGGGGCAGTAGCGAAAACGGTAAAAAAAGTCGGCCGAAACCGAAAATAAACTGTACAAACAGCTCCGAAAATATTATTACGTATGAAAAACATTATTCACATGCTCAAAAACTCTTCCTAAATCAAAAGATATGACCAATTTGATAAAGCCGACATACCGCGCGTGTAAGTGTCAAAACCGAACAAAACGCGATAAAAAAAAGTAACACAGAAAATTTCCAGCAACCAAATACCGATTAATAGCACATGGAAACAACATTTTATTACTTAGAAACAAGCCACAAATAATGCCAACAAATTTTGTTACAAATGCATCAAAAATACTATGTTTTTTTTATGAATGATGGAGGTGTAGTGTAGTGTAATGGTAAAGTGAATTATGCTGCATAATATACACAAAAAACCAGTCTCAAACATGCCTTGAAACCAGACCCAAACTCAATACAATTCATCACATTGATTGGCAAGAGATATCACATGTTCCATGGGTAGAAAGTGACAAGATGCAACAACACAACAAGCTCAATTAAAATTCTGCATTAGTATTTTAAAACAGTCCCAATTAGTCTCTAGAATCATGTCATATGCAAATCAACAATTAAAAATCAACAACATTTTGTTCACATATCTTCCAAACATTTCGTGAAGCAAACTCAAACATTGATAACACTCTTCCTCTCATGAGTCAACAAACAATAGCATGATATTATCTCACCAAAATTCTGCATTATTAGAGTTTCAAAACAGTCTCCAAATCACCTTGAAAACACACTCAAACTCAATGCAAAGGCATACTCAAACTCAATGCAAAGGCACATGGTAATTGGCACAAAATTATACATGCAACACTTTCTAACTCATGGGTTTAAGCAATAGAACTTACTCATAATGTTCATGTTTATGAATGGAGATCACAAAACAACTTCAATCAATTTCCAAGATTCGTTTATCAAAGCATGTTAATCATTTGGAAAATTGAATCCAAGACATAAACCATCAACACAACAAGTAGTATTATCACTTCATTCATGATTTTGTCCATCTTTTCTCAAAGCAACAACATAAACTCATAGCAACAAACATAGACCAAGACAATTCAGCATTGAATATATTTTGATTGTTTAAGAACCAAACACACCATTCTAACGTCATCACCATCTATTTCAAAGTTATGCACAAAAGATGAATTCAACGCAATCATGGCGAAAATTCCGCAACAAGCATTACCGAAATTCAGTGAACAAGTTCAATTATTCATACTCAAGAATCTGTCATTCTCACACTCTAATGAACAAACATTTGGAATGCATCGATAAGCTTTATGAATGTGAACATATATCATCAACAACAAACTAGCAATCAAACAGCCTATTTCAATTATCAAGTGTACACATCATAAATCTTCATCATCAATTACCAAATATCATCATTAATTCATGTATCAAGTTCATCAATCATTATTCAACAAGAGTTGTATGAAGATTACCAAGCCAAGTGAATGATGAAGAAAGCTAGAGGAGGAGCTGCGTTTTGATAGGAGGAGGGAGTATAATCGCCGACCGGAGGCACCGCGTGCGACGGAGAGATCGACCGGAGGGAGGGAGGCCGGTGGTGCCTTGGCGCAATCGAATACGGAATGGACAGCAGTGATGATGGTGGAAGCGTGATGAGATGAAGAGAGATTGCAGAGAATGATTCTTGATTATGATGTGATGTTGTTTGATGAATTTTGGAAAATGAGATGAAGTTGTTGTTGATGTTCTTGAGAAATTGATGAAAATTGTTGGAGTTTTTAAGTATTTTGTAGTTTTGATTTTTGAGAGAATTGAGAGAGAATGAGAGAAAATGTTTGTGAATTTTTGGTGAATTGGAATTATGAGAGAAAAAGAGGGAAAATGACTTATATAGTGTGAATGATGAAATGTCAAAAATGCCCCCGACGTATCTCTTTTTTGCTCGTTTTTGGGGAAACTCGGTTCGGCTCTGAATTTCGGAACGAAACCAATGCCATTGTGAAGATGACCAAATTCGTGACTCGTCGCCGCGATAATCGTCTCAATCCGATGAGCGATGAAGAAAATACGCCCGTTTGAATGACGAGAAACATCGACTCATCTGGCGCGACTGTGCAGAATTTTGTGCGCACCGCTCAAAGAACTCGATAAAACTCCATCTTCGGCTCAAAATCTGAACAAGCATGTGTGACGAAGAATCGAAGCTAACGAAATTTCTGAAAAAATGCCGCCGGAATGGACTTCATACGATAAAAATCGAAGAAGTTATGAATTTTCAAACTTGGCGCGGCATACTCGAAAACACATTTTTTACCGAAAGAACGCGACGATCTTAAAAATGCTGGGAGTTTTCGGTGCATAATCAGCCTTCGGTCCGAACATATGAAATCTTGGTAATGATGGTACGGAGCTCCAGTTAAATTTTCAAGCGAATCCGACGAGCGGATTGTGAGATATGAATTTTTTATTGTCTGAAAACCCTACATTCAGCACCGTTTTTCACCGCGAAACTTCAAGTAATTTGCAAATCTGACAACCTTCCTCAAAGAATTGGCTTCCGAGCCGAACACGAAAGTTGTATATATTGTCAAAACAGTCGAGGGACGCGGGAACTTAGCTCATATTACCTTCCAAATAGGACTTGTGAATTTTCTCGTATTTACACTGTTTAAACCATTTTTCACACCGTATCTTCTTAAACCCATGAAAACTCTTTATTATTTTTCTTCAATTTTTGAATGACGAAATAAACGTCATTATTAACTTATAGCTCAAATAAAGAGGGCAAATTTTGGGGTGCAACAGCTGCCCCTATTCAAACTTCTTGAACCTGACGAGTGAGAAACGAAAGTTTCGAACCGTTGAGGTGGAAGGAGATTGAATACTAGAATGAACTCGAAAATTTGCACTCTTGATCAATAGAAGATTCCAACTTGCTATAAGAAGGAATGTACCACCCTTCTCCTAATTCGAACATCAAGATAAGTGCCTGTAATGATTAGGCGAGCTACTCTGGGAGGCATTTTGAAACTTGATAACTTTCCTGTAAAAAGAGACAAGTATGACATGATTTATGCATGATGCATGTATGAATGTTTTATGGGATAGTATTCCGAGAAGGAAGATGCTGTACGCTTTTGAGAATGCTATGCAAATGATGCATGATTCGAACGTTGCTTAGGGAAACAACGGATGAGCACTGAATTGCTGAAGCAGTCCTGGAGAGAGTATAGAACTCTGCGGGGAGGACAAGATGAGTGACCAGAAGTCACAAACGGCGAACTGGCAAAGATGGATCAGAAATCTGCTGGAGACGATCAAATCTGGATGCGAGCTCTGTTTGGGGAATAAACCCTGCTTGGAGAATATGAACATCCCAGTTGACTTCCTGAGGAATACCCTGGCACCTTCATTGGAGAAGCAAATTCTCGACACTCTAGGGACGTGGAGATAAAGACAAGTCATGGAGACAACTCTGATGGGGAGTGACCACTTGCTTGTGTAGGATGCATTCCGCTGGGGAAATCCTTGTTGGACACAGATTCTGCTGAGGATGCATGTGAATCTTTGCTGAGGAAAGAAACTCAGTGGGGAAGATGGATACTTCTGCACAGCAATCTGCTAGGGACATGAGAGATCCGCTGGGGATAAGAAAATTAGCATAAGAACCTTTCATTAAGGCAACTCCACTGGGAAACAAGATGACTCTCCTGGGGAAAACAGGTCAATCTGTTGGGAGAGAAACGCTCTATTGGGGAGAACGAGGAATTTCGTCAAGGAACCTCATTAAGAGCTTGCCGAAGAATCAGATACCATTCAATCATGACTCAACTGGGGAAAAGACATTCCGCCGGGGAATAAGGCTTCTGGAGCATAGAGAATGCATCAAGATGTGCTTTGATGAGGATATGAGAATCTTGGAACAAAGAAAGTCTCATCTAGATATATCCAGCTGGGGAATGAGAGTCCCTCATTAGGATGCACTCGGCTGGGGAGTGAGAATCTCTCATAACTATGTCTGTCAATATGCTGATGCGAAGCGCTTGCAAGGACGTACCTGCGAGACAAACAAATGAAAAATGCCCCCAGGATATAGCATGACATCTTCCCGGGATTTCCTCACATGACAGAGGATGATGATGCTCACCCACAATGGGCAAATGCAAGAGCAAACAGATTGTCAGACGTCCTGGCTTTGAAACTTTCCATACAGACAATGGATTCAATGAGTTGATAAGCGAGCAGTGATTAAATACCAAACGAGCATCGGCCGGAGCATCAAACAGACATTGGTTCTCCAAGAGAATGCCACCAGGAAGTGGGCTTAAAGGGTCAAGCAAATGTTGACTTCAAATGGACCAAATAGGCATTGGCTATCATAGTGTTCTACATATTCGTATTGATTGTAAAGATGCCAATCAAGTAATGGGCTTACAGACACATTGGAGTGTATATTACAACTATCTGCAACTGTTGGAAATCCATGACACGAAGGTCGGAAAGGAGATAAACTCGCGACTCAAGGGTCGGAAAGGAGATAGACTCACTACTCGAGGGTCGGAAACTCACAACTCGAGGGTCGAAAAGAGATCAAACTCACGACACGAGGGTCGGAAAGGAATCAAACTCACGACACGAGGGTCGGAAAGGAATCAAACTCACGACGCGAGGGTCGGAAAGCAATCAAACTCACGACACGAAGGTCGGAAAGGAATCAAACTCACGACGCGAGGGTCGGAAAGCAATCAAACTCACGACACGAAGGTCGGAAAGGATTCAAACTCACGACGCGAGGGTCGGAAAGGAATCAAACTCACGACGCGAGGGTCGGAAAGGGACCAAACTCACGACTCGAGAGTCGGAAAGGAGATAAACTCACGACACGAGGGTCGGAAAAGAGGTAAACTCACGACTCGAGGGTCGGAAAGGAGGTAAACTCACGACACGAGGGTCGGAAAGGAGGTAAACTCACGACACGAGGGTCGGAAAGGAGGTAAACTCACGACACGAGGGTCGGAAAGGAGGTAAACTCACGACACGAGGGTCGGAAAGGAGGTAAACTCACGACTCGAGGGTCGGAAAGGAGGAAAACTCACGACTCGAGGGTCGGAAAGGAGATAAACTCACGACTCGAGGGTCGGAAAGGAGGAAAACTCACGACTCGAGGGTCGGAAAGGAGATAAACTCACGACTCAAGGGTCGGAAAGGAGATAAACTCACGACTCGAGGGTCGGAAAGGAGGTAAACTCACGACACGAGGGTCGGAAAGGAGATAAACTCACGACACGAGGGTCGGAAAGGAGATAAACTCACGACACGAGGGTCGGAAAGGAGGTAAACTCACGACACGAGGGTCGGAAAGCAAAGGACTCACAACACAAGGGTTGGAAACTCACGACTCGAGGGCCGGAAAGCAAAGGAATCACAACACGAGGGTTGGAAACTCACGACTCGAGGGTCGGAAAGCAAAGAACTTTGATGTCCATGTTACAGGACTCTAGTTGAGGGATACCGATAAGCAACGGTTGCAACCTCTGGAAGAGATTTGAAAATTGCACTAAAATGCGAAGATGCCACTAAAGATTAGACTTTCAGCTTCAGACCATTGAGGATGACGACCCTAATGATTCTCAAATTCATAAGTTGTTTAGCTCACACCTGAACTTTAAACTGAACACCTCCTGATGAGGAAAAAATGCCAATGCATAGCGTCTTGCCCCATCCTATAAGGACTTTGAAGATATTCGTCTTGTAATGACCTTCTGATATCTGTTTACATCAAATTGACTTGCCCCAGTATCAAGAATTTTGGCACCATGCCCCTGCCTGACTTGTATTGTAAGTAGGTTTGACTGAGCTTGGGTGAATGCCCCTGATTGCTTAGCGTTTTGAGAGATTCTTCGAATCTTGACCTGATTGCCTCAGATTGATTGAAAACTTACTCGCTAGAGTAATCACACGCTTTTGTGCCCCTGAGGGTGATTAGACTTTGAAATATTGCTGCCTCTACTCAACGGAGTTCGGAAGACAACTTGTCCTTCGGGGGATAAAACATTTTCATTTGAAGTTCATGATGGAAACTTTCTTGATGTTAAGTACTTGTTCATATGCAAAGAATGTTTATTATGAGAAATATAATTCTAATGCAAAGTTCATGTTTGTCTTGAAGTTTAAAGAAACTTTTGAAAGGATGTCGTAACATCGATTTTTTTTTAAAGAAAGATGGTGTGATACCAACTCAAGCGCTTAGCGAAACTCCTAGGAGTCAGCTTACCGTATTCTCATGTATAGTCTGCTTTCGAATTAACCCTGCTTCAATTAGGACTTTCAAGGGTTGTAACGTGGCCAGGTTCATGGTTTGAGAAAAAAGGATTTTAGGCTCAAATTATTTGGTGCCCACCCCCTTCATGATGTTCTCCAATCCTACGTTCAGTTAACTTGACACGAGAATTCATTTTTCAAGAGGAGTTTGGAAATGATTGAGGAGTCAATGAGGTCTTCTGGACACGGTAGTCACTTTACCTTTTGTTTTTGGTGTCTGATCACACGACTTTGTTCTTTGCTAAGGATTCTTATTTTGTAATCCTTGTCTTTTCGCTTTAGCTTTGCTTTTCTTTTTTTTTTGTTTCCCTAACTTTTGCCTGGACAAATTCTTTTGAATTTTGATTTGGATGTCCAGCGGGATGCCCTAACTTTTGCCTAAGTCACTTACTTTCAAGTTGTCGACTTAGCGGGCTTTTTCTTTTTTTTTTCATTCTTTTTTCCTTTTTTTCTTTTTTCTTCTTCTTCTTTTTTTTGAACAAGTCGTGTGATCCTGAATCTCTGATTTGTTGGAAGTGCATAGTGACTGCCTGAGTCATTGATTGATGAAGCATTACCATTGTGGTATTGATATATTTTGACCTCCTGATGTGAGGGATAAACCACAGCGGCTTTGATGTTGGTCTCGACCTCCTGATGTGAGGGATAAATTTGATGTCTCGACCTCCTGAGGTGAGGGATAACCATTGTGGATTTGACTTTCCTCAACCTTTTGAAAGATAACCATTATTGTATCTTTAGACGTGTGCTCCTGATGAATTTTGAGTGCTCGATCAGGTTAACTGAACACTACCCGCCCCTGGGTTGAATGTGAAGGTTTTTTATTTTGAGAAAAGAAACTCCTACTTCGAAGGCTCAGAGGGGTTAACGAAGGTCTATCTCCCTTATATCTCCAGTGTTTGAGGATTTGAAACAATGCCTGTACATCATCAACAGGGTTCTACTCAAAAGCATACCATTTGAGGTTCTTGGTATTATGTTCATCATTCTCCCTTTGGAGTTATCATGCTTTGTTAACAAGAGTTGAGTATCACAAAAAGCATAGAAAAACATATAAGAGCAAAAAGCGAATGGATTTTTTCAAGACAAACATATCCAATGCATTATGATTATAGTTCGAAAACAAACAAGTTTTACATACAAACAGTATTGCCAAAGCAAGAAAGATTAAACATGAACATGCATGATGAATTTAGGAATTGCCAACATTGAGGAGATCCTCTCCGTATGGACTTATTGCTTCAGAAGATCCGCTGAGTCAAAGGAGAACTTCAATTCTAGCCTTCAGGTGCGAATGTGATAGCCTTTGAGTCAATCAGGTCTTGAACCTTGTCTTTGAATGACTTACAATCTCCAATCATATAACTAAATGCCCTCATAGTGGAAAACACACCAAGCGTTAGCATATGTTCCTGTAGAACACTTTAGATTTACTTCCTGGAAGAAGATTTCAGCAAAGCTATACCATAGTTGTAAGTGCTCAGCTTTAGGGATTTGAGTCGTGCCAGTGGTGCACAAACTCAAGATACAAGGCGTCTTGCTTATCCCTCGATCGGGAGCCCCAAATATAGCGACTGGAGTTCGTGAATGCTTTAGGGATTTGAGCTGCCAGTGATGCGAACTCAAGAACACGGAGTCTTGCTTATCCCTCGGTCGGGAGCCCTAAATATAGCTGCTGGAACAAAAATCACCATCATTAATGGAGAAAACTTGTATTACTATCAGCGAACAACAATAACCTCTGGTGCTTGGCTATCAAAGTCATTACTTGGAACACACAACATTTGTTGAGAAGGAAGCCTCTAGTAGTACCAATTGCAAGTGATTCTCATGAGTTACTTCCTCGAGGAAGAACAAACCTTCTACTTGCAGCAGATGAAATGGGATTAACCGGTAGGAACCATTATGAATGAACCAAACATCTCTGTATCGATCAAGTCCTGGAATCTTTGTACCTCAACACCTTGTAAGACTTGACATTATGATTAGGTGCCCCAGAATGGAAAACAATGAGTCTTATCATCGAAATCAGGAGAGCAGTTTGTGGTGAGGAAGATCCAAAGCAACAAATCTTAACCGACTGAAATTCCATCAAGCAGGAAAGCAACTGAACACCAGGCATGGGGATTAAATCAACTTACTTCTTACTCTTTCCGTCTCTGTTGACAAGCAAAGGCTACTGAACAATAAACTCCGGGAAGAGGTAACTCAGGATGTGAAGCAGAACCTTGAGAATAAGAGGTGTCTATGTGAGCCACTGTTGATTACTGTCTGGCGGAAGATTCTTGCGAAGTCACACGGAATTTGTAAGTGCTTTAGGGATTCGAGCAATGCAAATGATACAATGCTCAAGATAGACAAGGTCTTGCTTATCCCTCATGCGGGAGCCCCAAGCAACTTCAAATACTTGTAGATACTAACATCATAACCAAGTGCTCCATAATAGAACTCACACCTAGTGTCATTTTCATCAAGCAGAGGATCTGTAGATATCCACACCGTACGAAGCTTAACCAGTTGCAAATAAAGAAAACATGGAAGCAAATGAGCATAAGACAATCCTTCAAAAAGAACCCCCAAACTGAGCTTTCTTCTCGGTAGAATCTCCACAAAGTTGTTCCAATGACTAATCTTTGAACAAACAATAAGAACAAGTCGAGTCTCTGAGTGTGGTGAGAGTACCAAGTCTGAATGAGAAGTCCTCGATTTTGAACACCTGTTATGCATGAGATGTATGAGATGCATGATATGAATGCAATGCCATGTTCATTCGATTTCCAAGGAATCCTCGTGTTTTGATTTTTTTAGCAAGCAAAAGATGGAAAAGCTCGACACGAGACTTAAAGACACGATTCCTTGGAAATGGAAGGAACATGTATGCTAGTATGCTGGTTATTTTATTTGTACATCATTTTTTGGAAAGTAAACATGCAATGATGCAAAGTGGTGGGAACCACAATACTGGATATATCTGATGATGCCGAGAAATCACACGGCACAGGTTCAAAGGTTCGACACCAATTCAAAACTCCCCGTAGATCACGGAACATAACCAATAGAATCAGAACCATAGTCACCATCACGGAAATGGAACCACTCGAACAAGAACCAAAGTAACCCTCGAACAAGAACCACGGTAACCCTCGAACAAGAACAGCGGTAACCCACGAACAAGAACAGCGGTCACCAACAATGTACCTGTTAAGCAATGATCGATTCCCGCCCCACTCACGGGTAAATCTAGGCCAGGGTAGGTCGAAAAGCCAACAGAGGATCGAATGTAGGCGTTATCATACGATATTGCCTCATTCCACCAAGCTCTGCCCGTGGATACGTGATCAGATCAATCAGACATACGCCTTCTGTCCGTCACGGCCACTCTAGTCCTAGTTCCTATGGTATCACTCATGACCTGGGTATTGGGTCTTTTACCTCTTGAAACACCCACCCACAGATAGAAATCCAGACAGTCCAGAACATGATGCAGAAAAGTAAAAGCGCACATAGAATGCAATGCAAACAGGTAAATATGCAAAGCAGTAAAGCACCCAAAGATAAACACACAAGCGCTAGGATCGACTCGCTAGATCCGGACCCGCAATAGGTCGAGACGTCCCCAACAGAGTCGCCAGCTGTCGCTACCGCGAAAATTGACAGAGTCGCCACTAACATATTTATCCTGAAAAGGAAGGGAATGCCAGCAAACCACAAAACAAAACAACGGTCTCACGACCAGAGAAAAAGGGTAAGGGAGTCGGTTACGCGAGGGGAAGGTGCTAGCACCCCTCGCGCCCATCGTACTCGATGGTATCCACGCTTGTGTCTAAATCTATGGGTGTGTAAGCAAACTACGCTAATCTGTACTAAGATGAATGCAGAATGTAGGGAAAAGAAAGTGTTATGCTCGCACGGGCCCTACCCCGCTGCCTACGTATCTGTTTTGCAGAATCAGAGCTACCGTAGCTCAGCTAACTAATTTCTGTTTGTTTTGTGTTTTTTAGGTGAACGAGTTACATTCACACTCCGCTGCTCGACCTTTGGAGACTTATGCTTGGGAATGGAGCGGAAATAACAAGCTCTTAAGAAAAGAAAATCAAAGAGTGTGGTTTGTGTTTTAAAAGATGCATGAGGAAGACCTAAGCTAAGGGGGAAAGCTTGCTACCTAATGTTATCATACAAAGGGTGCAAATCTAACTAAACTAACAACCTACGGGAAAAAGAGGAAGCAAACAAGAATACCACACAAACGAGCATCCGCTCGTAAAGCAAACAAAACCAACAGTACTGACCGAGTGGTAGAAAAGCGGTCCCGCCATAGCCAAGGGGAGCAGCTCAACCCAAGTCAACCAAGCATTAGACCTCGTGAAAATGATCGGGCCATAGACAAGAGGGCGGACCCCTCGCAGCAACCAAGCCGTCACGGATCATAAAGGAAAACGGTGCGTGCGTACACCGAGCATCAACGTCGAGCGACGCGAGCTATAGGAAAGGCGGGGGTCCGGCTGCATGAACCCTTTTCCTGACATACTCGATAACAAGATCTTGTGCATGTTCGGAAGCGAGCGACGCGTAACGTGTGCATACCGAATGGACTCGATGAGACTGGGCGGGGGTTGATTACTAACCCGTTCCGCGTGCCTTCCATGAGGACTTAACGGAGCGCCATATAGGACTTATTACACCGTGACTCCCTGCCGCAAAGCACAAATATAAACACACCAGCAAAAACAGAGCCTCTTTCGAGGGCTTGGCCAGATGCATGCCTAGGTCCTACTTCTCATGTTAAAGGATGATGCGAGAAAGCGATAAAGTGCGAGAGAAATAAAATGAAACGGAATCAATACCAAACGGATGATGATCCGTAAGCTAAAGCGAAGAGAGCGAGTAAACTAGGATCCCGCGAGCGAGCTAGCAAAAGCAACAGCAAACATGTCAGCACTCCGATTAGAATCCGCATAAGCAATCAAGATTCGGCGCGATGAAAGTAAATCACGCGCCAACGTGTGCATCGGGCACAACGAATACCATACACCTGCAAGGGAAACAGAAATCCGGACAAGCAAGTATAATGATAAAGGATGCGTGTAGAAACGCGAATCAGAGAGAGGATAAATGTCGTGTCCCGCAAATAAAGCGGAACACGAGAGCGGGCATCGACCAGAGCCTCCATGTTGCCTTGCATACTAGCACACACGTTAGAGATAACAAGACACCGCAATCGGAATTGCGTTATTGAATTATAAGCTGAACCGGAAATGGATAACGGAATAGAAAGTGAAAACATAACAAAAGCGAATAAGAAGAAACATGAGATAGTATTCAAAAGCAAATCAAATATGTACACTAAAACTACGGAAGCCAACACAAGTATTTACATGCACAACGGTACACCGAAACGGCAAAACCGGGTAAAAACAGTGAAAACTAAACTCGTCAGAATTAAGCCAAAATTTTATTGCAAGGTTAAAACATGCTAAAGAAGTCAAATATGCAATCAGAAATTACAAAGTCGGCTCGGAAGCACGACTTTCGGAATAGGGGCAGTAGCGAAAACGGTAAAAAAAGTCGGCCGAAACCGAAAATAAACTGTACAAACAGCTCCGAAAATATTATTACGTATGAAAAACATTATTCACATGCTCAAAAACTCTTCCTAAATCAAAAGATATGACCAATTTGATAAAGCCGACATACCGCGCGTGTAAGTGTCAAAACCGAACAAAACGCGATAAAAAAAAGTAACACAGAAAATTTCCAGCAACCAAATACCGATTAATAGCACATGGAAACAACATTTTATTACTTAGAAACAAGCCACAAATAATGCCAACAAATTTTGTTACAAATGCATCAAAAATACTATGTTTTTTTTATGAATGATGGAGGTGTAGTGTAGTGTAATGGTAAAGTGAATTATGCTGCATAATATACACAAAAAACCAGTCTCAAACATGCCTTGAAACCAGACCCAAACTCAATACAATTCATCACATTGATTGGCAAGAGATATCACATGTTCCATGGGTAGAAAGTGACAAGATGCAACAACACAACAAGCTCAATTAAAATTCTGCATTAGTATTTTAAAACAGTCCCAATTAGTCTCTAGAATCATGTCATATGCAAATCAACAATTAAAAATCAACAACATTTTGTTCACATATCTTCCAAACATTTCGTGAAGCAAACTCAAACATTGATAACACTCTTCCTCTCATGAGTCAACAAACAATAGCATGATATTATCTCACCAAAATTCTGCATTATTAGAGTTTCAAAACAGTCTCCAAATCACCTTGAAAACACACTCAAACTCAATGCAAAGGCATACTCAAACTCAATGCAAAGGCACATGGTAATTGGCACAAAATTATACATGCAACACTTTCTAACTCATGGGTTTAAGCAATAGAACTTACTCATAATGTTCATGTTTATGAATGGAGATCACAAAACAACTTCAATCAATTTCCAAGATTCGTTTATCAAAGCATGTTAATCATTTGGAAAATTGAATCCAAGACATAAACCATCAACACAACAAGTAGTATTATCACTTCATTCATGATTTTGTCCATCTTTTCTCAAAGCAACAACATAAACTCATAGCAACAAACATAGACCAAGACAATTCAGCATTGAATATATTTTGATTGTTTAAGAACCAAACACACCATTCTAACGTCATCACCATCTATTTCAAAGTTATGCACAAAAGATGAATTCAACGCAATCATGGCGAAAATTCCGCAACAAGCATTACCGAAATTCAGTGAACAAGTTCAATTATTCATACTCAAGAATCTGTCATTCTCACACTCTAATGAACAAACATTTGGAATGCATCGATAAGCTTTATGAATGTGAACATATATCATCAACAACAAACTAGCAATCAAACAGCCTATTTCAATTATCAAGTGTACACATCATAAATCTTCATCATCAATTACCAAATATCATCATTAATTCATGTATCAAGTTCATCAATCATTATTCAACAAGAGTTGTATGAAGATTACCAAGCCAAGTGAATGATGAAGAAAGCTAGAGGAGGAGCTGCGTTTTGATAGGAGGAGGGAGTATAATCGCCGACCGGAGGCACCGCGTGCGACGGAGAGATCGACCGGAGGGAGGGAGGCCGGTGGTGCCTTGGCGCAATCGAATACGGAATGGACAGCAGTGATGATGGTGGAAGCGTGATGAGATGAAGAGAGATTGCAGAGAATGATTCTTGATTATGATGTGATGTTGTTTGATGAATTTTGGAAAATGAGATGAAGTTGTTGTTGATGTTCTTGAGAAATTGATGAAAATTGTTGGAGTTTTTAAGTATTTTGTAGTTTTGATTTTTGAGAGAATTGAGAGAGAATGAGAGAAAATGTTTGTGAATTTTTGGTGAATTGGAATTATGAGAGAAAAAGAGGGAAAATGACTTATATAGTGTGAATGATGAAATGTCAAAAATGCCCCCGACGTATCTCTTTTTTGCTCGTTTTTGGGGAAACTCGGTTCGGCTCTGAATTTCGGAACGAAACCAATGCCATTGTGAAGATGACCAAATTCGTGACTCGTCGCCGCGATAATCGTCTCAATCCGATGAGCGATGAAGAAAATACGCCCGTTTGAATGACGAGAAACATCGACTCATCTGGCACGACTGTGCAGAATTTTGTGCGCACCGCTCAAAGAACTCGATAAAACTCCATCTTCGGCTCAAAATCTGAACAAGCATGTGTGACGAAGAATCGAAGCTAACGAAATTTCTGAGAAAATGCCGCCGGAATGGACTTCATACGATAAAAATCGAAGAAGTTATGAATTTTCAAACTTGGCGCGACATACTCGAAAACACATTTTTTACCGAAAGAACGCGACGATCTTAAAAATGCTGGGAGTTTTCGGTGCATAATCAGCCTTCGGTCCGAACATATGAAATCTTGGTAATGATGGTACGGAGCTCCAGTTAAATTTTCAAGCGAATCCGACGAGCGGATTGTGAGATATGAATTTTTTATTGTCTGAAAACCCTACATTCAGCACCGTTTTTCACCGCGAAACTTCAAGTAATTTGCAAATCTGACAACCTTCCTCAAAGAATTGGCTTCCGAGCCGAACACGAAAGTTGTATATATCGTCGAAACAGTCGAGGGACGCGGGAACTTAGCTCATATTACCGTCCAAATAGGACTTGTGAATTTTCTCGTATTTACACTGTTTAAACCATTTTTCACACCGTATCTTCTTAAACCCATGAAAACTCTTTATTATTTTTCTTCAATTTTTGAATGACGAAATAAACGTCATTATTAACTTATAGCTCAAATAAAGAGGGCAAATTTTGGGGTGCAACACCCGGGTCAACCAAGCATTATACCGTGCAAAAATGATCGGGCCATAGACAAGAAAAGCGAGTCCCTCTCAGCAACCAAGCCGTCACGGATCCAAAAGGAAAACGGTATGTGCGTACACTGAGCATCAACGTCGAGCGACGCGAGCTATAAGAAATGTGGGGGTCCGGTTGCATGAACCATTTTCCTGACATACTCGATAACAAGATCTTGTGCTAGTTCAAAAGCGAACCACGTGTAGCGTGCTCATACTGAACGGACTCGATGAGACTGGGCGGGGGTTGATTGCTAACCCTTTCCACATGCCTTCCATGAGGACTTAACGGAGTGCCATCTAGGTCTTATTACACCGTGACTCCCTGCCGCAAAGCACAAATATAAACACACCAACAAAAACATAGCCTCTTTCGAGGGCTTGGCCAGATGCATGCCTAAATCCTACTTCTCATGTTAAAGGATGATGCGAGAAAGCGATAAAGTGCGACAAAAATAAAATGAAACGGGATCAATACCAAACGGATTATGATCCGTAAACTGTAGCGAAGAGAGCAAGGAAACTAAGGATCCCGCGAGCGAGCTAGTAAAGCAAAAGCAAATAGTCAGCACACCGATTAGCCATGAAAGCACATAAAGGTCGACATGCGCATCGAGCATAATCACAATACACCTGCAAGAGGAACAAGAAAACCAAACAAGCAGATATAAAGTAATAGGAACGTGTCTCCCATATGAAAAACGACATGAGTGAATGAAACCGTGTCCCGCAAATAAAGCGGAACACTCACGTAATAAGCGTCGATCGGTGACTATCCAAATGCCTTGCACACTAGCACACAAGTTAGAGATAACAAACATCACAATCGGAATTACGTTATTACCATAAACCAAAAGAAACAGGCAAGTAATATAAACATGAAATGGACGATGAAACGTCAAAGAGAATACAAACATGAATGATCTACAAATTAATGAAAACCAAGTATCTAGTTAGATAGTACATCTCATAAGCTTTCAAACGATATAAAGAACATGTAAAACGAAGCTACGAGTAAAAAGTTACGAAAGATTGAAGTTAGAAAAGAAAAGGGCAAAAAAACAGGTAAGGGAATCGGTTCCCCTATATGGGAACCCGGGTTCCAGCACAAAAAACACACACAGGAACCGGTTCCCCCAGACTGGGAACCGGGTTCCAAGGCATTCTTCCCAAGCTACGAACCAAGCAAACACAGCAGAAACCGGTTCCCCCAAACTGGGAACCGGGTTCCAGAACCCCCTGCCAGCTTCTAAAGCGCAAACAAACCACCAGGAACCGGTTCCCCCAAACTAGGAACCGGATTCCAGACCACGCTGCCCACTTCCAAATTGCCTTAGATTGAGTGAGAACTGGTTCCTCCACTCTGGGAACCGGGTTCCACTGCATGAAAACCACTTTTATCATTTTTTGAAAGCTTGGGAGCCACTCCCACTCAATCCAAGTCAATGCCAAAACCCACATGCCATGAAGAGCCATCAAAAATATATGCAATGCACAATGAAACATGTATGAACACAAGGCACAAAATCAAGGAAATTAGCAATAGTAAGCATATAAGAATATCCAAGGCAAACATCGACGCGAAGCACGTTACAAGCGACAAGCAAACAAGCATTGAGCACCAAATCAACAAAGCCAAACATGTATTGATTTCACCATTAAGCACCATGTAACATCTTTTGGAATGAGAGTTATGGATCCACCAATCAAATGAACCTAATGCCAACAATTATATTAAGTACGACGCGTCAACCAATTTCGACATTCGAATATCATCACCAATGATCACATTAATGCAACAAAGCCACAAGGATTAGCACATGCACAAGTAATCAAGTTACACAACAAGCTCAAGTCATGATTCAAGCATTTAGTAAGGCAATTATCAAGCAACAAGTTATCACATGCATTTGTACAAACACCTTGAGTGCACCACAAGTTACATACATGGATTTTAACAATTAAGCACACAAAACCACCAACAATTCATAGATCCAAAGCATGAATGTCACAATTCATCATCAACAATTATCCATTATATACAACCATCATTAGATCTAACCAAAATTCACATGATCATTATTAATTCGATTAATCAACATGTAAATTCACCGATCAATCATCACCAATCAACATTAATCAACAACAAAACATGAATCTAGATTCGAATTCACATAATGATCAACAATTAAGCACTTAATTCAAGATCCAAAAGCTTACCGGATGAAGATTTATACCGACGCGCGAACACGAATGTGACACGAGCGCGAACACGAAGCGAATTCAAAAATCGAATCCTAAGGGGAGAGGAGAGTGGCTGTAATACGGTGGGAGAATTGACTTTCTTTGAAATGTTGCGGATAGCAAGAGTCGCCACCGACTTTTATTTTATCCAATTTGGAAAGGCAAAAAGAACAGGAAAGACCTTTAAAAGATTTTGAGTTCGGGGGGTAGGTTATACAAAGGGAAGGTGTAAGCACCCTTTGTATACATGGTTATCCATGGGCTCTTAATTGCTTAGCTCACTTTGTTTGATTTGTTTGAAAAGTTTGAAGTGTCGTGTGTGAATAGTAAAAAGATTTGAATAAGGACTTTAGCTTGTAAATAAGCGTAGCCTTTTGGAAATCGTTTTGAAAAGGAGGTATGAAAAGTAATTTTAAAGTTTGAATGTGAGCAAGCATTTAAGAACTACTTACCCTAAGTTTGTCTTTCATGTTCTTTAAGTCTTTCAGGTGAAAGGGTCTATCCATACCATGATAGGGCAGGAAGTCTTTCAATTGGATGTTTAAGGGTCATCGAGAATAATCGTTCGCCACAAGATTGTCCCTACCATAAAGAGGGTAGGTAGTCTCGGGGAAGGATATAATAGTTATTTAGGCAACATGTAAAGACTCCTTAGCATTCGGAGGGACAATCATCATTTATCGAGGCAACATCGAGGGACAAGATCATATTTATTGTAGGCAACTCGAAGGGACTATGATCTTTATATCGAGGGACTATGATGATTTTATCGAAGGCAACAGGATAAGGAGTCCCTACGCTTGAAGGGACTTGACTATTCTGATCGAGAAGGCAGCATAAGAGTGGTTACCTTAAAGGTGCGTGTGTACGCACCAATCATGTGATTGTATTCAGGTATTTATCTTGAATTAGTGACTGACGTTCAATTAATTATCTTGCACTCCCTATTTTACTAACCACACAGTTAATATATACAGATAATAAAATAGCAGTTATAGTGTGCGGAAAATAAAATGCGGAAAGTATAAAGCGAGAAAGTAAAGGCCCTAATTACTATTACATCAAAAATCAAATGAGCGACCTATACATAATTTCTAGAATTTAAAATGCAAAATTAAATAGTTAAATAAAAGGCGGAAATTAAATAACCTTAAAATGTAAAATAAATAAAGGACGAAATAAACAATCATGCGTCAATCAAAGGAGTTTGGAGATGAGAAGAGAATCGGGAAAAAAACAGAGTTTAAGAGAAAATCAGTATCTGAATTAATAAAAACCTATTTTTTTATCTAATTACTAATTAATTATTAAATTAAAACCAATCCTAATTAATTATCTAATTAAAGTAATTATACAAAAATAAAATTAAGATTAATTAAGACCTATGTCTAATTAAAAAACCAATACCTAATTTTATTTAACCTAAAAAATTAATTTAATTAATCAAAACAAACTAAATTATTAATTAGAACATTTTTTAATATTTTGTGACATATACTAATTTAGTTAAAAAAAGGAAATTATAAAAAGAAACAAAAAAACAAATTAACAAAAGAAAAGAAAATAAATACCTGGCGTATGATCTTGTGTGGGTGCTTCCTTGAGGGTCCATGGTAGGGCGCATCCCTGGATGCGTTGGATTTGCATGTCTGTCAATTCAATGGTGGAGATCTGGAGAGTGTATGGTGAGCGCTCCTTGGCCGTACGCGCTGAATCTGAGAACAAACAAGTGTTAAATAAGTACCTGGGGCAGAATCGAACCCAGGCCCTATATGTTAACATTCTCCTCCTCTTGCCAATTGACCTGTAAATTCATTCAATAAATATATCCATTTGTAATTAATATATACAAATAAGACAACAAAACACAAAATTCAAAAGACAAGTCAACGTGGGCCCTGGGTAGTGCGCGCATCCAATAGGAGACGGAGAGAGGAGCTTGAATGTTTGACCAACGAGTGAGGGGACGCCACACATGAGGAGAGAGATTGTAGATGTTGACCGGCCAACCAGAATGATACACGCATACTCCACTACACTTCACCTTCTTCCTCCATGTTTCTTGCGGATTCATCCATGAATTTAGCTGCGGTCGTACCTGTGGATTTTGCAAATTCGAAGCTTTCCAAAATACTGACCTTGAACCTGCAAAATAAACGCCCAAAAACCAAAACCAATTGCCTAGCTTTATTAATTAACATGCTATGAATTCATTGGTGGTGATAGTTTATCATGAATCGGCCTGGAAACGTGAAACCGAAGATGAAGGTCCTTGATGCCCTAGCCATGGTGATTATACGTTCCTGCATTCAAGCTTCAAAAAAACGGTTCTAAACGCATCCAAACATGATCATTAATACATATATGCACATAAAACGTATTGAAATCGCAAGAGATTAGAGTTTCGAAGTTCACAACATGTACCAACTTGTGAAGATAGACGAGGTCGACCTGAACCCGTCTTGGCTTGAGTAATAGTTAGGATGGATTCCCGGGAACCTCAAGAGAATGAATGAATGATTGATATTGATAAAGAGCGGCTGGAAAATTTATTTACTCGTGCCTTAGTTTTCTTCAAGTTTTGGAAGTTAGGTTATGGTGGTTAGGGCTGCCAATTTCGTCCTCTCCTCATTAGGAATTGCTTGTGAATATATAGGGAGATATGTAGGGTTTAATCCTTGGAGAAAAAGTTATGTGATTTGATGATAAAAAAAGTAAAAAGATTTTCAATAGAATCTTTCTATTTTGATCACCATGTTATTTCATGCCAATTTTCTTTTTAACCTCAACCATTGGATTGTATTTGATCTGAACAAATCAAAGGAAAAATATGGTGTGTCAATCATATATTTATTTGATGATTTTTATTTGATTTTATTTGACTTTTAAATGATAAAAATCAAATAAAAATAAGATAAATATCATAAAAATAATAATAATAATATAAATTGACCATTGGGCCTCCTTTGGACTTAAGATCACGTGGTCAAAACAAATGTTAAGGCCCATTACTCAAAAGTATGTATTTTGCCAATTAAGGTTTCACACTTTTCTTGAAAATCGACCACCTTGTACCAAGCATATCTCTCTCATTTTTTATGGTATGGAAGTGTTCTAGTACTTTTTGGAAAGCTCAATATGTCCCCTACAATCCACTTTGGAACATATTTTGCATTCGAGAATTTTATCTTGAAGATACGCTTCCTGACAAAAAACTGCTTTTTGCGAGCTTCTAGAAGGACGTGTAATGTATTAGCTCATATCTCTCAAATGAAGCATTTTTGGACTTGGATTTAGAGAGACAAAGTTGTAGAGAATGCAATTTCCTTCAAAATAGGCTTTTGATGGAGAATTTATGATGTTCCATGTGAAAGTTATGGCTGGTCAAAGTTCAGTTGACTTTTAGGTCAAAAACCCTAATTTAGAAGCTTTGAGTTTTGTTGATTTATGAACTTTCCTTGATGAATCATGATCAATCCTTGATCAAATAATGAATGATACTTCAAAATAAGGATGTTGACAAAAAATCAGGAGT
Organism: Vicia villosa; assembly: GCF_029867415.1. Lineage (NCBI taxonomy): Eukaryota > Viridiplantae > Streptophyta > Magnoliopsida > Fabales > Fabaceae > Vicia > Vicia villosa. The sequence continues at coordinate 231,283 of NW_026705710.1, read as the reverse complement.
TTTGACTATACTTTGACCACAGTTGACTTTTAGGTCAAACTAGTCGATCGTTGTCTTTTTGAGCTTTTGACTGAACAATCCTATGAATCAGAGCTTGCAACTTGGCATAAGGATTATTTGAATCACATGAGAGACCAAGGGTTCCATTTGAGGTCTTAGAACTTGATTTTACTTTGAAAAGATCAAAACCCTAGTTTGAGGGTTGTTGTTTAGGAGAGTGAACAATCAGTCAAGTCTTGAGCTTCTGATACTCAAATGAGCTTGAGTATAAAAATGTGGTGGGTAAATTTTGGGGTATGACAGTGGCGCGCAAGATGTAGAGGGAGGAAGAAGTTCGAGCTTGAAATCTTGATCTTCAATCCATGTTGTTCTTGATCTTGAAGAAAATTGATGAATATTGATGAAAGTTTTAGAGAATTTGTGGTTTTGATCCAAGGGAATTGAGAGAGAATTGAGAGAAAGTGTTTTTGATATTTTGGGTGAAGTGAAATTATTAGAGAATGTGAAGAAAAATAGTTTATATAGTGTGAGTGGTGAAATGTCCAAAACGCCCTTAATTATCTCTTTTTGGCTCGTTTTTGAAGAAATGTGATTCGGCGCGAAATTCCGAGACGAGACCAACGCCCACTCGAAGATGACTAAATTTGTGACTCGTAGCCGCGAGAATCGTCTCAAACCGATAAGCGATTCATCGGGCGCGACTGTGCAGAATTTTTGGAGTACCGCTCAAAGAATTTGATAAAATTCCATCTTCGACTCAAAATCTGAATAAGCACGTGTAACGAAAAATCGAAGCTAACAAAATTTCCGAGAAAATGCCGCCGGAATGGAATTCATACGATAAAAATCGAAGAAGTTATGAATTTTCAAACTTGGCGCGACATACTCGAAAACATATTTTTTACCAAAAGATTACGACGTTCTTCAAAATGCTGGGAATTTTCAGTGCATAATTGGTCTATAAGTATCAGATAAGCCTAAGAGGGGGGTGAATTAGGTTTTCAAAAATTCAATCGGTTTTATGAGAATACTTCTAATAATTTTTGGTTAAGTGTTTGAAGGTTTTTGAATGGTTCTTTTCTTTTCTTGGTAATAGTGATGGAAGCGATAAAATGCGGAAAGATAAAGAACGCAAGGATATATACTGGTTCCCCTCAAAATCCGAGAATACTCCAGTCCCCTTTCAAACACGAAAGAGATTTCACTGTAGTTAGAATTATTGTACAAGCCTATGCTTACTATCTAACATATAGGGTGATCAAAGGTTCTTAACACCTTTAAGATCAAACAACACTAATGTGAATGAAGAACAATCCTCTTCAAACACAACACTTACTTCCAACAATCTTGGATAGTAAGGAGAAATAATTTTTTGAATGATACAAGAGTTTATGATGAAAGATGGAGAGAAATATCAATCTTAGATTGATCTTCTTCTTCAAGTAAAACAATTCTCAATAAGTATATAAGTGTTCACAAAGTATGTATGAAACTTAAAATGAATTTTCAATGAAAATGAATGTAGGAAGTTTCACATAAAATTCTGGTTTGTAAACACTTGAAAATGATGAATTTATGAGTATGGAATTGTTAATGAAGAAGGTGACTTTTGAATATGAAAGTTGCAGAATATATAGTGTGTAAAACACCCTTTGGAAAGGTTATATTTTCATGAAACAATGAAATGGTTATGTGTAAAGAATACAATTTCGTTTGGGTTCAAACATGCAAAAATAAGACACACTGGTTCAGTAGGAACCGGTTCCTGTCTGGGAGAACCCGGTTCCTGCTGAACGTTACAACAGAAATTTTGAATTTTAACACATGGGAACCGGTTCCCAGAGGGGTACAACCCGGTTCCTAGTAGTAAAAACCAGAGCCTTTGTTTTGCTGAATGCTGGAACCCGGTTCCCAGCAAGGGAGGAACCGGTTCCTTGAAGCTTTCCTTAGAGTTTTGATTTTGAAAAGATTTTAACAAATGTTTACTATGGTATAAGACTTATAGAATGTTATGGAATGCATGTAGAATATATTGTGAACATTTATATATCAAAGTGAGAACTATTTATACCTTTGATGCTTTAGCTTGATTTAAATCTTCATAATTCTTCAAGACTTGAAATGGTGTGAAATTGTCAAAGCTTGATATTCTTTTTGCACATCCTTTATGAAGGTTGGTGTCCAAGTTGTCTTCATCAAAACCAAGTATGATTGAGAAGCTTGTCATTACATGGTCGACGGTCCGAACATATGAAATCTTAGTAATAATGGCACGGAGCTCCAGTTAAATTTTCGAGCGAATCCGACTAGCGGATTATGAGATATGAATTTTCTGAGGTCCGAAACCCTACATTCAACACTTTTTTTCTCTATAAAAATCCAAGTAATATGCCAATTCGACCACTTTCCTCAAAGAACTGGCTTCCGAGCCGAACACGAAAGTTGTAGATATCGTCGAAACAGTCGGGGACACGCGAGAATTCAGCTCATATCACTTTCCAAATAGGACTTGTGAATTTTCTCGTATTTCCACTGTTTAAACCATTCTTCACGTCGCACTTCCTTAAAACCACAAGAACTCTTTATTGTTTTTCTTCAATTTTTGAATAACGAAATAAACGTCGTTAATAAATTATAGCTCAAATAAAGAGGGAAAATTTTGGGGTGCAACAGCTGCCCCTATTCAAACTTCTTGAACCTGGCGAGTGAGAAACGAAAGTTTCGAACCGTTGAGGTGGAAGGAGATTGAATACTAGAATGAACTCAAAAATTTGCGCTCTTGATCAACAAAAGACCCCATCTTGCAAAAAGAAGGAATGTACCACCCCGCAAGCAGGGAGAAAAAACCTCAGTTGATATGGTTAATTAAACAGCTCCAACTTGCGATAAGAAGGAACATGTAACCCCACAGGCAGGGGAGGAGACTTCAATTGATCTGGATATCAAGAGAAGGCACATCTTCGAATGATCTGGGTATCAGACGTAGCAGATGTCTTCCGAACAGGAATCGGGGATAGATGTCTAAGTCGATCTGGGCATCGAAATGAGATATTCCGGTTGATCTGGGCATCGACGAGTAGTAAGTATCTCTGGTCTGGGTACCAAGGCGACATCTCCATCTGATGCAATTAAATCATCAGGCAGATATTCCAACTGATCTGGGTATCAGCGGCTTGCTCCTTCGTAAGATCAACGAGATCCGGAGGCGGTTCCCTCAACTTAAAGTCTGATTTATCAGGAATAGGAACATATATCTCTTCCGAACTGTGTGCGCTGGGAAAATAAATTTCAGAAACGGGTAGACAAGTCTTCTTCTGAACGAAAATAAATCGTCAGGACGTAGATATTTCCAACTGATCTAAGGCATCAGCAGGCTTGCTCCTTCGGAAGATCGACAGAGATCCGGAGGCGGCTCCTTCAACTGAACTGGAATCAGGATAGGAATAAATATCTTCAACCGATCTGATGACATCGGGAATAGGAATGTCTTTAACAGGTGAATTGACAATCCTCTTCTGATCTCAATATCAGGATAAGCGCCTATAATGACTAGACGAGTTGCTCTCTGGGAGGCATTTGAAACTTGATAACTTTCATGTAGAAAGAAACAAATATGATATGATTTATGCATGATGCATGTATGAATGTTATTTTATGGAGTAGTATCCCGATAATGGAAAAAACTACACGCTTAAAGAATGCAATGCGAATGATGCATGATTCGGATGTCGCCTGGGGAAGCAACGGAGGAGCACTGAATTGCTGAAGAAGTCCTGGAGAGAGCATGGAACTCTGCGGGGAGGACAAAAAGAGTGACCAAGGGTCACAACCTTTGAGCTGGCAAAGATGGATCAGAAATCTGCTGGAGACGATCAAACCTATATGCAAGCTCTGACTGGGGAATAAATCCTGCTTGGGGATATCCTTGACGGACACAGATTCTGCTGAGGATACAAGTGAATCTCTGCTGAGGAAAGACTCAGCAAGGAATATGAATACTTCTGCATAGCGATCCGCTGAGGAGGTAAGAGATCCGATGGGGATAAGGAACCTGGCATAGGAACCTTTTATTAAGATAACTCCACTGGGGAATAAGATGACTCTCCTGGGGAAAAAAGGTCAATCTGTTGGGGAGAGAAACACTCTACTGGGGAGAACGAGGAACTTGGGCAAGGAACCTCATTAAGAGCTTGCTGGGGAATCAGATATCATTCAATCATGATTCAACTGGGGAGAAGACATTCCACCGGGGAATAAGGCTTCTTAAACACGGAAATTGCATTGAGATGCGCTCTGGTGAGAAGATGAAGATCTTGGAACGAAGAAAATCTCATCTAGATGAACTCATCTGGAGAATGAGAATCTCTCACTTGGCTAGATCCGCCAATACGCTGATATGGTGTGTTAGAACAAGATTTGTTCTGATCAATATTCTTAGTTTTGATGATAACAATGTATATGAATTTTGTATGAGATAATGTGGTACTCTAATACTATGCAATTTCCATTTCATGAATTATATAAAGAGTATGCACAAAATCAGCGCAAGAAGCACTGACTCAGAAGGTTCAGCATGCAACATCAGAACATGGTCTGGCAAGACATCAGAAGATGGTCAAGCAGAATCAGAACATGGGTCTATGGAAGCATCAGAAGAACTTGAGATCAGAAGCAGAAGCACTGAAGTTCTCATGGTATCACACTCAGAAGCTCTTCAAGGTCAGAAGACAAGAAGATGCTCTGCACCAAGCTGTTTGACTCTGATGATATTTAAACGTTGTTCACACAAACATCAGATCAGAAGCAAGTACTAGCTGGCAGGATACGCTGACTGACAAAAGGAACGTTGAAAGCTATGAAAGGCAATGTCAGTAGACACAGCGAAAGCAAGGCTCGAGGTAGTTGACAAAAGTGTGAAACATTAAATGCAATGCTGTACGGAATACGCAAAGCATTAAATGCTCCCAACGGTCATCTTCTCAAACGCCTATAAATATGAAGTTCTGATGAGAAGCTAAGTTACGAATTCTGAATACAAGACTCTTATGCAAAAACGCTGAAACGCTGTTCAAATCAAAAACTCTCAAACTTCATCATCAACCTCACTATATTGTTGTTGTAATACTTTAGTGAGATCAAGCTTAAACTTAAGAGAAAATCACAGTTGTGATAATAGCTTTATAAGAAGCAGTAACTCTTAGAATTTGTTTACATTAAGTTGTAAGAACTAGAGTGATCAGGTTGTTGATCAGTATACTCTAGAAAGTCTTAGAGGGTATCTAAATAGATTGTTCCTAGAGTGATCAGGTTGTGATCAGTATACTCTAGAAGACTTAGAAGTTGTCTAAGTGGAAAACCATTGTAATCTCGTGTGATTAGTGGATTAAATCCTCAGGTGAGGTAAATCACTCCAAGGGGGTGGACTAGAGTAGTTTAGTTAACAACGAACCAGGATAAAAATCATTGTGCAAATTTTTTTTATCTTACAAGTTTTAAAAGATACACTTATTCAACCCCCCCCCCCCCCTTTCTAAGTGTTTTTATATCCTTCATGGTGCACTTGAAAGGATGTACCTACGAGATAAACCAATAAAAATGCCCTAGGATGTAACATGACATCTCTGCCTGCCATCCTAGTTACACAAAACTTCGAAGTAAATTCAAAGGTTTTATCATTTCTAATCATGTATTGTAAAAACAATGTAGTTTTCATATGCAAAGTTTAACACAAACTCAGGACGTTTTATGCAAGCAAAACAGTAAAAGAAGACAACTTTTTAAGATGAAAAGATCTTTATTAATTGATATGAAAAGAAAGGCCCGGAAAAAGGAATACATTCAGGAAGTAGTTCCTAGTAAGAGGTAACTACACATTATTGAATACAAGAGAAATGGCAATGTGAAACGGATATCCATTGGTTTCGATCCCGCTACCACTTTTATAACCTTGACGTTCTCATCCCCTTGCTTTGGAAGACCGTACTTATTAGGGCTGATCACTGCCCGACTTGATGACTAATTGATGTAACATCACGGAACTTGTGGACCCAACTGGGATTTGTGAGTGCTTTAGGGATTTGAGTTGCCAGTAACGCAAACTCAAGAACACAGAGTCTTGCTTATCCCTCGGTCGGGAGCCCTAAACAAAGCGATTGGGGTTTGTGAATGCTTTAGGGATTTGAGCTGCCAGATGCGAACTTAAGAACACGGAGTCTTGCTTATCCCTCAGTCGGGAGCCCTAAGCATTTCAAACATGTATGAAGAGTGATTGCCAAGGTGGCATGCGAGATGTAGTCATTCGCTTTTGTCCCTTTTTTACCTAAGCCGCCCTTTCGGGTTTTCAACTTAGCAGGTATATTTGTTTCTTTTTCATTCTTTTGCCTGATTCATTTTCTTTTTCTTTTTTTTCTTTTTTTTATCAGGTCTATGCGAAGTATTTTTTAACTACATCTGCATTCACAGGGTGCGGAAAGTTCTCGCCATCCATCGTTGCAAGCATCATGGCACCGCCAGAGAATACTTTCTGCACAACAACGGGGCCTTCATACGTCGGAGTCCACTTGCCACGAGGATCACCTTGAGGAAGGATGATTCTTTTGAGTACCAGGTCACCTGGTTTGTAGCTTTGGGGTCGCACCCGCTTGTCGAAAGCTTTTCTCATCTTCTTTTGGTACCTGACCATGACCAATAGCCGCTAAACGCTTCTCATCAATGAGGTTTAACTGATCCAATCGATTTTGTACCCATTCTGACTCGTCAAGCTCGACGTCTTTCATAACCCTCAGGGAAGGAATCTCAACTTCAACTGGTAGTACCGCTTCCATACCATAAACAAGTGAGAAAGGAGTTGCCCCAGTCGATGTACGCACAGAGGTGTGGTAGCCATGCAAAGCAAAAGGCAACATCTCATGCCAATCTCGGTATGTTACCATCATCTTCTGTACAATCTTCTTATGTTCTTGTTGGTCGCTTCGACAGCGCCATTCATCTTTGGACGATACGGTGAAGAATTGTGATGTTTAATCTTGAAGGACTCGCAAAGCTCCTTCATCATCTTTTTATTGAGATTCGATCCATTATCAGTAATGATCTTCTCAGGAATCCCATAACGACAGATTATGTTGTGCTTAATAAAGCGAGTAATCACTTGCTTGGTGACATTTGCATAAGATGCGGCTTCAACCCACTTGGTGAAGTAATCGATGGCAACCAAAATGAAGCGATGTCCATTAGAAGCAGTAGGCTTAATTTCTCCAATCATGTCAATGCCTCACATTGCGAAAGGCCACGGAGAAGTCAAGACATTCAAAGGCACAGGCGGCACGTGCACTTTGTCAGCATAGATCTGGCACTTGTGACAAATTCTGACATGATTATGACAATCGGTTTCCATAGTGGACCAATAGTAACCAGCCCTCAAGATCTTCTTAGCCATCATGTGCCCACTAGAATGGGTACCAAACTCGCCTTCATGCATTTCTTCGATGATTTTCGAAGCTTCTTCTTTCACGACACATCGGAGCAACACACCTTCATGATGCCTCTTGTACAAAATCCCACCGTTAAGGTAAAACTTAGTTGCGAACCTTCTTAGAAACTTCTTATCCGTTACCGACGCTTCGGGAGGATACTCTTGAGTTTCGAGGAACGTTTTGATATCATGGTACAAGGGATTACCATCCAATTCGACATCAGCCTCAAAGTAGAATGTTGATTCGTCCAACCTGTTAATGGTGATATTAGGTGCTTCATTGGCCCATTTCACTTTGAACATGGAAGCCAAAGTAGCGAGAGCATCAACAAGATTGTTCTCTTCTCTAGAAATATGCTCGAATGTGATCTCATCGAAATTTGGAATGAGTCTCATTACATGCTCCCTGTATGGAATTAGATTCTAATGGAGAGTTTCCCAATCTCCATTGATCTGGCTAATGACAAGATTGAAATCCCCATAAACTTTCAAGTACTTGATTCGCAAATCGATCGCAGCTTCGATACCATAAATGCAGGCTTCATATTCAAACATATTATTAGTGCAATCAAAACAGATTCTGGCTGTAAACGGAATATGAAAGCCTGATGGAGAAGTAATTACAGCTCCAACACCATTCCCGAGTGCATTAAAGGCACCATCGAACACGAGCGTCCATCGCGATCCTAGTTCGGGTCCTTCCTCTGGTCTGGGAATGTTACAATCTCTGATGAACAAGACACCCTCATCGGGGAATTCAAACTTCATTGGTTCATAGTCCTCAACAGGCTGATGCGCAAGATAATCTGCCAGCACACTACCTTTAATGGCTTTCTGGGTAGTATACTCGATTTCGTATTCAGTCAAAATCATTTGCCATCTGGCTAATCTCCCAGAGAGAGCGGGCTTCTCAAAGACGTATTTGATAGGATCCATCTTGGAAATCAATAAGGTGGTGTGAACCAACATATACTGCCTCAACTGGCGAGCAGCCCACACTAAAGCACATCAAGTTTTCTCGAGCAGTGAGTATCGGGATTCACAGTCGCTAAATTTTTTCCTAAGGTAGTATATTGCATGCTCTTTTCGGCCAGACTCGTCATGTTGACCCAACACACATCCCATTGAATTTTCAAGAACTGTGAGGTACATAATCAAAGGCCTTCCTAGAACTGGAGGCATCAGTATGGGAGGTTCCCGCAGATACTCTTTCACTTTTTCGAATGCTTTTTGACAATCATTATTCCACCTGGTCGTCCGATCTTTTCTTAGCAATTTGAATATTGGTTCACAAGTGGCCGTAAGATGAGAGATGAATCTAGCAATGTAGTTCAATCTCCCTAAGAAACCACGAACCTCTTTTTCTGTTCTCGGCTCAGGCATCTCTTGTATAGCTTTTATTTTTGCAGGATCAACCTCGATACCTTTTCCGCTAACAACAAAGCCCAATAATTTTCCAGATCGCACTCCGAAAGTGCATTTGTTTGGATTCAACCTCAATCTGAATTCCCGAAGCCTTTCAAACAACTTCTGCAAGTGAACCAAGTGCTCTTCTTCAGTGTGAGACTTTGCAATCATGTCATCGACATACACCTCAATCTCCTTGTGAATCATGTCGTGAAAAAGAGTCACCATAGCGCGCTGATATGTTGCCTCTGTGTTTTTCAACCCAAAAGGCATGACTTTATAGCATAAAGTTCCCCACGGTGTGATAAACGTCGTTTTCTCCATGTCTTCTGGTGCCATTTTGATCTGATTATAACCAGAGAAGCCATCAATGAAGGAAAACACCTTAAAAGGAGCCGTGTTATCCACCAGCACATCGATATGGGGAAGAGGAAAATCATCTTTTGAACTCGCCCTATTCAGATCTCTATAGTCAACACATATCCTGACTATTCTGTCCTTCTTAGGTACAGGGACAATATTAGCAACCCATGGCGGGTAATTCACAACTTTCAGAAAGCCAGCATCAAACTGTTTCTCAACCTCTTTCTTAATCTTCTCCGACATGTCTGGGCGAGTCCTTCGAAGCTTCTGCTTGACAAGAGGACTATCTTCCTTGAGAGGTAGACGGTGTACCACAATATCTGTATCGAGACCAGGCATATCCTCATAGGACCAAGCAAAGATGTCCGCATTCTCTTTCAACATAGCAATAAGCCTCTGCTTCACACTATTCTCAAGCGCAGCCCCTATCTTGACTTCTCTGACCTGCTCTTTAGTACCAACATTCACCATCTCAATTGCCTCCTGATGGGGCTGAATCGCTTTCTCTTCCTGTTTCAACAATCTGGCCAACTCATCAGGGAGATCACAATCTTCATAAGCTTCCTCCTCGGCTTGGTAGATCGGATTATCAAAGTCATAATGAGTGATAGCAAAACCGTTACCAGTGGAATCCGGAGTAGTGAAACATCTGCATGATTGATGCTTTATTTTAGTTTTTATTTATTAAGCTATGTGCAAGTGTGTGCAAAAACATTGCCATTTAAAATAAAAAGTTAAAAAGAAAGACAAAGAGCAAAACATTTGAATGCAAAAACGTCCTTTTATTTCATGATTAACTTTGAAAATGCGAACTGCATGGCCCTACAAATGATTCACAACGCCTTCGACATAGCGTAGGAATTATTGCATGATGAGAAAAGTAAAAACAAGAAATTTACTCTTGAGCTTGTGTGACTTGAATGACATCTTCAATTCTCCAGTTGCGAGGCATCTCCCCAAGAATACTTGGACGAATCCAACTATCAAAATCACAGTCACTATCCGCTTCCTCGCCGTTGACAATGGCATTAACTTGGCCGTTCTGAATGACACCGCCACTCACAAACTTGATCGGGCTGAGGATATCAGGCTTAAACGATGCATTCTGCTTCCCAGGGCTGAAACCAAGACCATTCTTGTCAAATTTGGGACGCACATCAATTACTTGCCCCCAGCCTTCCACTTTTCCAGTCTCAACAACAACCTGAGCGTCTTTCAAGGAAGACATAACCGTTTCCGGCCTCGTTATCTCATAAAGAGGAGTTCTCACAGTATTTACAGCTTCAAATGCTTGGAACGGCGTCTCATGTATTTCACCTTCGATCTCCACATATCGGAAAGAAGACAAGTGACTCATGATGTAATCCTCCCCACCACAAACCATCACCACTTTACCATCAACCGGATATTTTAACTTCTGATGAAGAGTGGATGTCACAGCGCCATCCTTGTAAATCCAGGGTCGTCCTAACAGAGAAAAATAAGCAGGTTGAATATCCATTACATAGAAGTTCGTGGTGAAAATCTGAGGACCAACTTGGATTGGCGAATCTACTTCTCGGAATACAGACCTCCTTGAACCATTAAAAGTGCGTACCACCAACTCACTGTGCCTTAACTCAACACCAGCATAGTCAATTCTCATGAGGGCCAATTTGGGAAGCACATTCAAATAAGAACTTGTATCAACCAAAACCCGAGACAAAGTCGTCCCCTTACACTCCATTGAAATATGCAAAGCCTTGTTGTGGTTTCTCCCTTCAGGAGGAAGATCACGATCAGTAAATCCCATACCATTTCCAGCTGAAATATTATTGGCCACTGCCTCTAACTGATTCACAGATATTTCCTGGGGTACGTAGGCACCATTCAGAATTCTCAAGAGAGCATCTCTATGACCTTCCGAACACATCAGCAATTGCAAGATGGAAATCTTTGATTGGGTCTGACCCAACTGCTCAACAACTTTGTAATCATACTTCTTGATGATCCTCAATAACTCCTCTACATCCTTGGAAGACACAACATTACCAGGTACCCCATCCTAAGTCGTAGAATTCTGGCCATCAGTCACCACTTGTTTGCCTTTGGCCTTAGCCAAAGCATCTGCACTATTTTGTATAGGCTGAGGAGAGAACACCCTACCACTGCGAGTGATCATACCAGTACCGACAAAATTATCAGCATTTGCAACTGCGGCTTCCACAAATTTCTCTTTAGATGGCCCATCCTCCTTCTTCGTACCATAGTAATACACGTCTGAACCATAGTGCCAAGGAATGGCCTTCTCGCTCTCATATGGAATCGGCCCAGGAACAATGATCATTAATGTTGCTGGTTGCTCTGCATAGGGAATAACAATAGGCATCTGAACAGGCACCTGAATACTGATAGGGGCCACTAGATCATATGGAATGTCAATTACCACCACCTCGTCGTTTGCAACCCTCACGTTTTTCCTCTTTCTATAGAACTGGAGAGGACCTTCATCCATCAGTTTCTGAACCATACTCTTCAAATCAATACAGCCCTCAGGTTGATCCTTGCAATTCTTACAATCGACACCACAGCCCAGGAAGATGCCACTATTAATCAGATGTTGTTTCACAGACACAAGAGGAAAAGTCAAACAACTCACATCAGTCAAAACACTTATTCCATCATTCTCAATAGCATTCACACCCGAGCCTCCGTGAATTGGCATCAGATTATTGACAATGTTGGGTGCCGGAGTGAATTGAATAACCTTTTGATCCAACAAATCTTGGACTTTATTCTTCAATGCAATACACCTCTATGTATCATGTCCAACAGCACCAGAGTGGAAAGCACACTGTGCATTCGCATTATAGTTTGGAGACTGACGATCCGGAGCATTCTGAGCGTCTCTCAAAGTGATCTTCTCGATGCTGAGCAAGTGCTGCAACAGTTGAGCATATGTCATCGGAATCAGATCAATCTTTCTATCCCTTCTCTGCTAATACTGGTTATTTTGATATTGAGGGCGCTGCCCCTGTTGTTGTTGTTATTGTTGCTGTGGCATAGGAATGGTAACGGTGTTAACTTGAGAATTGCCTCTTCCTTGGCCATTTCGCCCATACACAACATCCGTGTTTCCTTCTTTCTTTCTGGCATAACCCTCTGATGGTTTCTTTCCACCAGTAGAACTAGCGACACCACCCAACTGTAGCTTTCCCATATTCAAGCCCATCTCGACACGTTCACCACATCTAACCATTTTACTAAAAACTTGCAGACGTACTACAAGCCAAATAGTAATGTCCAGATAAAGTACTTGTGAACATATCAATCATCTCGCGCTCAATCATTGGCGGCTGAACTCTCGCGGCTAGCTCACGCCACTTTTGGACGTACTCCTTGAATGAATCTTTAGAGCCCTTAACCAAACTTTGCAACTGAGTCCTATTTGGCGCCATATCAACATTATACTGATAATGCTTAAGGAAAGCCTCAACAAGATCTCTCCATGAGGGAATGTGAGCATGCTCCAGTTGCATGTACCATTCCAAGGAAGCTCCAGCCAAGCTATCCTGGAAGAAGTGCATCAAGAAACCTTCATCCTCTGAGTAAACCGACATCTTGTGATAATAAGCCTTAACATGAGTCGGGGGACAGGTAACTCCATTGTACTTGTCAAAAGTAGGCACTTTGAACTTTGGTGGAATCCTCACGCCAAGAACCAATCCTATATAAGTAATTTCCATACCAAGCACATCCTTACCTTCAACAGCTCTAAGACGTTCCTCAATTAAACGAATCTTACCACCATCATCCTGCACACCTTCAGCACTGTGCCTTGACAGCTGATCAACGTTCTCAAAATCAAAGTCTTGATTTTGAAGGATAAAAAAACACTTAGAAAGGGGGGGTTTGAATAAGTGTGACTTTAAAAACTCTTAAGATAAAAACAATGAACACAATATTTTTATCCTGGTTCGTTGTTAACGAAACTACTCCAGTCCACCCCCTTAGAGTGATTTACCTCACCTGAGGATTTAATCCACTAATCACACAAGATTACAATGGTTTTCCACTTAGATACCCTCTAAGTCTTCTAGAGTATTCTGATCACAACCTGATCACTCTAGGAACACAATGCTTAGATACCCTCTAAGACATTCTAGAGAATCCGATCACAGCTTGATCTCCTCTAGTTCTTTACAAATGAATGTAAACAAATTCTTACAAGAGTTATACAATGCTTCTTAAAAGCTATAATCACAACTGTGATATTTCTCTTAAAGTTTAATCTTAATCTCACTAAGATATTACAACAGTAATGAAGTGAGGTTGAAGATGAAGTTTGAGAGCTTTTGAATTTGACAGCGTTTCTGTATGTTTGCGCAAAGTGTTGTCTTCAGCTTCTCATTAGAACTTCTATTTATAGGCGTTTGAGAAGATGGCCATTGGGAGCATTTAATGCGTTGCGTGATCCGTACAACATTGCATTTAATGTTTCACTCTTTTGTCAACTACCTCGAGCCTTGCTTTTCCTGCTTTAACTGACTTTGCCTTTAATAGCTTCTAACGTTCCTTTTGTCAGTCAGCGTAGCCTGCCATTTTGTACTTGCTTCTGATCTGATCTTTGTAGATACAACGTTTGAATATATCAGAGTCATAGCAACTTGGTGCAGAGCATCTTCTTGTCTTCTGACCTTGAAGTGCTTCTAGCGTGATACCATGAGAACTTCAGTGCTTCTGCTTCTGATCTCAAGTTCATCTGATGCTTCAATAGACCATGTTCTGATTCTGCTTGACCATCTTCTGATGTCTTGCCAGAGCATGTTCTGATGTTGCATGCTGAACCTTCTGAGTCAGTGCTTCTTGCGCTGATTTTATGCATACTCTTTATATATTTTCTGAAATGGAAATTGCATAAGATTAGAGTACCACATTATCTCAAGCAAAATTCATATACATTGTTATCATCAAAACTAAGAATATTGATCAAAACAAATTTTGTTCTAACAGATTTCTCCGATTCTGATGACCCCTTCCTCCAAGGAGACGAGACGGAGGTGGTGGAAGGAAACCCTGATTCTGGTTGAAAGGATTATAAGGCACGTAGTTAGGACGCCTGAACTCATTCTCATCATGATGATCATCAATACGGCCCGAGACATCATCAAATAAACCATACTGTTGTCGGTCATTTTCAGTCCTCCTGGAATTCTCGACGAGAACTCGCAAATCCTCCTGACCCCTGGTGACGTTAGCCAACGCCTCCATAAACTATGTCATCTGTGCATTCATCTGTTCAGTTAACTGAGTTCGCATCTGTTATACCCCAAAATTTGCCCGCATCTTTTTTCAAGAAAACTTCAATCTAAAAATTAAGAGTTTCATATAATCTTGGATTTTTATATCCTGATTTATGAATACTTGGTTTTTAGAATTCTTCTTATACGGTATTTTGGCTCGCTGTTGAATTTATTCTTACGCAAACGCCAATTACTGTTTATTAGTTCACATACGCTGTTTATTTGATATTTATTTACAGATAAATAGTACTGACGCAATTGGTATAGAGTTAAATCTTTTGCAGGCGCATAGTTCGGGGATTCAGACTGTACTGGTAACAAGTAAATTATTATTATCTTTTGTTTCCCACTAATTTTTGTACTATATTCTATTATTTTCAAAATCTTTTCCTTTCTATTCAAATCTCTTTCTTTCAAAATCAAATCCTAACTTTATTCTATACATCTCTCTTTTTTCCAACACTATCATACACTTTCTTTCAAATCTTACTTCCACTCAAATTTTCCTTTTGTACGGAATCACTTCATTCCCCAACGTCTCTATCTTTCTTTTCATTCTATAAATACTTCTCATTTTTTCCATAAAATCTCACATCAAATTCTAACTCATCTCTCAAATTTCTACTTCATATTCATTCTCTCTTCTTCCCCCGGTAAAAATGGCGAAGCGGATAGAGACGTGTTTTCTTATGATCATCACCGTCGTGGTGGTAATCATGTCCTTCTTCTGTCTGCATAGCCCTGAAAAATGTGGACCTGGGATGTTGACACTCCCAATCATCTACATGTTACTGTTTGTAGCATGGGTTATTAATCGTCATTCTTAAAGTTTGTCGTATCTCTTATTTCTTAATGTACCGTTTACTCGTTGTACTGTTCATTGTAGTATGTAATATTTGTACTGTCAGTATTAAATGTCGTACTATTTGTCGTACTGTTGCTTAATTATCCAGATAATATTTTGTGTGTTTTTTTCTAGTTAAATATTTATTTTTCTGTGCATTAAATGATTTTCAGGGTTATTATCGGTAATTTTGCTCGCATACAGTACATATTATTTATTTATTACGTCTGTGTTTTTCTAACAAGTCATGTAAATAAATTTTCATCATTAAACAAAAACAAAACAAAAAAAGCAAAACAAAAACAACAAAAATATTAACTTTGACTGTTGAATTTTCACTTTAACTGCTACATGCCTGAACAGTCAGTTGACAGTCAAACCGCTGACAGTGCAATTCTCCGTGTTTTGTACCATCAATCAAATCAAAATTTTGCATTTCAAAATTACAAGATTTTTGTCCTAGAAGTCTTCTGAATATCACATGATTAGCAGAGACTCAGCACTGCACAAAAATCAGGTACGCTTAACTGTCTCCTACACAAACAGTCCCTAACTAGGGTTTCTTGTTTTTTTCAGGAGAACAAGTTTTTGAGACCTCAAATGGATTTCATGGACCTCCATATATATCAAAGTACCATCATACAAATTTTCAAACTTCAATTCGCTCAGACGCACAGTCAGCAGCTCAAACAGTCAACAGACGACCCGTTTGACCAAAAAAGTCAACAGACAGTCAAAAATGAAATTTTTTGTCAACATCCATATTTTGTCAAAGGATTCATCATTTGATCATTGGTTGATCATAATTCATCAAGGAAAGATCAAAAATCAACAAAACCCTAAGTTTCAAAATTAGGGTTTTCTCCTAAAAAGTCAACTGAACTTTGACTGGTCATAACTCTCTCATCCTTCATCCAAAAAATTCAAACCAAAGCTCATCTTGAAGGAAATTCAATTATCTTTCAAATGCAATTGGTCCCATGGTCATTAGATTCACCATTTAAAAAATATGAATCAAGACATTACAGGTCATTTTCAAAATCAACAAAAAGTCACTTTTTTCAGAAGGATACACAAGGAGCATGGAAAATCATTTTGATATGATACCAAAGACATTGGTTAGAGGACTCTTTTAGGTTTCCAAAAAGTACAAGATCTCCTTCATATGATAAAAATTGAGGGATTTATGCCTTGTTGAAGTTGGCTAAATTTTGGGAAAATGCATAAAATCAACATTGATCAAAAATGTGTTTTTTCCAAATGGGGCCTAATTTCCATAATCCAAACATGTTTCCCATAATGAGAAGGGCCTCCCACGACCAAGACAAATCCCACATCATTTTTGTTCCTTTTTTGGTTTAATTTTATCATATTTAAGATTAAATTAAAAAAGGAAATGGAAGGATAATATGTAGCTTGGTTTCTAAGCATGACTCATCAAAGATCATTCAATATTCTGCAGCCAAGGAAGTACAGCAGAAGAGGTGTGGAAAATTCAAGCTATGGTGGCTTGAATTCAAAGCTACATATATTAAAAAATTCAAAAATTCAACAAAAGCACTTAATGCTTCTAGCTTAGTTTTTAAGCACATCTTTGCCTATAAATGAAGTATCACACTTCAGTAATGGAGGGACACGAATTCAGAACCTAAGCCTTGCTTGTAACATACTTGTATCAACTTGAATTTTTTAAAGAAATCTAAAATTCGAATTTTAATTTCTAGCTTGTTTCAGTTCAAACTAAACACTCAAATACAATCCCCAAGCATCATTGAATACATTCCAATCAGTTTCAAGCCTTGGAACACTCAGAATCGTCCACTAGACCTAACAGTTTGCTCGAACTAAAACTTACAAAAATCTCATCACACATGCATATTTAACAAGATGTAGACTCATATTTAAGTTTAGTTTGGGGTTCTGATCATTTCTGGATAGTTAATTGCAGTTTGGTTGCATATACACGAAGATACCATTCTAGGGTTTGTGAACTCAATTTTAGGGCTTTTCGTTAGAAGCAAAATTAAGCAAAATTAATGGCATATTCGAACTCAGTGAATCAAGCCAAATCGAATGGACATGTCGCGCCAAATTTCTATTCATGTTTACCCCTACTCGCTATTTTGCAGGTTTAGAACTCATCTATTACAGCGCTTTTCTCATAAAAACGTTGTTAAATGTATTGGCGAGAGGTTGAAGATGATGAGGTGTCCTCACCTCATTGGACAGAGCGCGCGCATGTTTTTTTAAAATAACTTGTGATTCTGTGTTTTGCAGGTTTTGTACACCTCGTGTTCCTCAAAATCTGAATCATCAGATCATGCCAGTTGTTTATCCAACACACTAAGACACACCAGTCCATGATATAGACTTTAAGCCAGTCACACATGATCATTGTTTATATATTTTCTATTTTCATTTAATTTTCTTTATAAAATTATTTTAAAATAGTTTTAAAAATCCAAAAAAATGCACAAAAAATATTTTTAAGTTGATAAAATAATACTTTATTTTCTGATATAAAAATATTTTATTTTTCTTCATAATTTAAATATTTTGTATAATTAATTAGATAATATGTATATATTTATCTTTTAATTATTTTAACCAATCAAAAAATCATAAAAAAAATTGTTCTTTATATTAAATATAGTTTATATATTATATGCTAATTTTGTACATATGTAGAATAATTTTCTCTTTAAGTTTTAATTATTTGTGTAATTGTTTATATAATTATATGATTATTTAACTTAATAATTTCAAAATCAACTTCAAAAATTCCAAAAAAAATTAGTTTTGTTTTAAAATTAATTGACAAGCATTTTGAACATATTTTAGACTTAATTTTTAGGTTTAAATTTTATTTCTATCTTGCATAGCATTTTAATTAAATTAATCATGCATTAATTCTAATTAAAATCAACCATACAAAAATCCAAAAATATTTCTTTTATTTTCTTGCAATTTAAATTCATAGATCAAGTGTATAGGTTGTCAAATTCATGTAAATAGCGTAGTTTACATTCCCGCAAAATCGATGTAATAGCGTAGATTTACTTTCCGCATTTTACATTTTCGCATTTTAATTTTCAGTACATATAAAACTGCGTGTATGCCAAAGATTAAAATTGAATTGTTAGATCACTAACTTCAAAGATAAAATATCTGAATCAAAACACAATCACACTTGCACCTCTTAGGGTAATCCCTCTTTTACTCTTTTCAAAATCAAAATCAAATTCTACTGTTTCAAATGCAAAATCGAACTTTCATTTATATCCGGTAAAAGGATAGTTTTTTAAAGGAAATAGGAAAAGACCTTATAACTTAGGGTAGACCTCCTAATTTGCTTGCTCAGATTAAAACAAACAAATCTCTCATATATCATTGTTTTTCCAAATAAAACTTTCAAAAAAGACAATACTTTGTATATATCCAAACGAGGATCATTACGAAGTTAACGTTCTTTTTTTCAAAAACATCTTTCGAAAGATAAAACACTTTGTATACATCCGCACAAGGATCATTACAAAGTCAATTTATGAAGGTATTTGAAACCACATACAAGCATTTCAAGGCAATAGAAAAGTGATTCAAAAGAAATGAGCTAAGCAAATTAAAGAGCCCATGGATAACCATGGATACAAAGGGTGCTAACACCTTCCCTTTGTATAACCTACCCCCTTACCCAGAATTTCTTAAAGGTCTTTTTCTGTTTCTTTTATAAACCTTTCCTTAATTGGTTAAAATAAAAGTCGGTGGCGACTCTCTGATTTTCAAAAACACAAAAGCAGAAAGAAAAGAGTCAGTTTGCGTATCTCTCCGCGAGAGGTATGGTAAAAAACCGAGGGCGACAGCATCTCAGCCATCTGCTCTTGTATCTGCTCCATCTATCTTCGTTGGTTACTTCGAGTCGGATATGAATGAATTGCCGTCGTCGAAAACCTTCTGATAATAAAATAGCAAGATATAAGAGAGATGATCTGCAAATGCATAAAAATGTATGATATATGGTATGATATGCATGAAATGTTGGTCAGTTTTCAGGTATCCAAGAGTTCATCCCACTTTCACATAGGACACATCAACAAAATACAGAATACCATCATATAATAAGAATAGTGTGACAAGATATCTGAAGAATCCTCGAATCGTATTTCATTCAACACAAGCAAATCAATGAGTTCATATAAACAAGCGGCGCGTAGCCTAGCAACAATGTAAATGCTTCAAAAGCATACACATGAGGTTCGATATGGCAAAATACAACCCCTTCCAACAATCCTGGAGGTGGCCGATACATTAAAAAAACAACAACTCAGAAATACTCAATCGGACCAAGGCAAACTGGCAACAGCATAGTCATCTCCGTTGGGCTCAGAGTCTTGCGAGCTCTTCCTCAAGTTGAGCTGACTTGGCCTTTTCTTCCACCAATTGCTTTTCCAAATCCCGCACCTTTCTCTTGCTACTGCTTTCGGATCTTTGCAACTTCAAACATTCTTGCTGCTTTCGGTACAAGCTTTCCTCCATTAAGTCATGAGATCGCCTTTGAGCACGTATCATGCTTGAACCTTCATCTTGCGCATGCTGGAGCTTACGAGCCAATTCCTCCTTTTCTTGATTACGAAAATAATTCTCCAAGTCAACCTCTTTGTCCTTTGCTTGAAGTTTGATGTTATCCGCATTGGCTTGAGTATAGAGCTCAGCAGCAACTGTATCAGACAAGACCACAAGAGGTTTTTCGTACAATGAATCCGACCTCGCAAATGGCAACAATAAATCTTCAGCTCTTGCCTTGACCCACTCCATGTAGGGACCCATAGCAATAGGAACCTTCTTACTTAGGGTGGTTTGATCTCTCCTATGGACTCTAGTCCAAGCAGACGCTATCTTCTCTAGCTCCAAAGGATCTTTACCACCGGCAAAGTACACTGATTCAAACGCTTCTACATCCTTCTGAGACCCTTCCATTGCATATCCCAATTGACGGTAGGCGGGCATGGGATTATAACTAATACAACCTCTGGTTCCCATGAGAGGAACATTGGAATATTGACCGCAACTAGTGATGATGTTCCAAACCTTCCCCACACAATAATTCCACCTGATGTCATAAGATGTGAGGTTAACAATCCTATCTGACCACTGAAGAGAACTCTTTCTGAGCACAAATGGTCCTTTCACTGATAAATGTAGCATAAACCAACGATACAACAACGAAAGACAAGAACCATTAACATATCCTCCCTTCTTATTTCTAGAGTGGATAGCAAAATAGGTGTCCGCAAGCAATGTTGACACAGGGTTTTTGTTCATGAAGACACAAATCGCCGACAAACTCACAAAGTTCTCCACTGATGGGAACAACACAATGCCGTAAATAATGATAGCAAGCAACCGACCAAAATCAACCCAACACTCCTTCTTAACCGCCTCCTCAGCCTTACTAATCAGAAAACAAAGATAGAAACCAGGAATAGCACCCGATGACTTCCAATTTCTTTCCACCTCCTTTATACCCATATGAAGAGCTTCAACTATCTTTTCCAACCTCACAACCTTAGGAACCCGGGCAAAAGGCACCTCATCAGTAATTCGAATGTTGAGGATGTAAGAAAATTCCTCAAGTGTTGAAACCAGTTGATAATCCTGGAATGTAAAACACCTTAAATGTGGGTCATAGAACTGAAACAGAGTGATCAAGGCCATCGGATCAAAAGATGTGTTGAGGATGGAAAGCAAGTTGCCATAATCATGATTGAAATCACGGAGAACCTCCCCTTTCAGACGAGAAATCAAACTTATCAACCCAGAAACATCAATAACCAGAATCTTGTAAGCACTGGTGTGTCTCGTACGCTCTTTGACAATATTGGAAGAGATGTCCATCTTTTAGCTTGAAAGAACTCTTGAATGGCCCTGAAAAACATGACATGTAAATGCTTGTTATTATTATTTTTTGTGCATCATTTTTTTGGAAAAGTAAATATGCAATGATGCAAGATGGTGGGACTTTGGATGTATCCCATCGGACATGTCTGGATTTCCTCAAAGTTACACGACCCAGGTTCAAAAATTCAGCATCAATTCGGAACTCCCCGTAGATCACGGGACACAATCACTAGAATCAGAACCATAGTCACCCTTGAACAAGAACAACAGTAACCCTCAAATAAGGACCATAGTAACCCTCAAACAAGAACCAAGGTAACCCTCGAACAAGAACCACGGTAACCCTCGAACAAGAACCGAAGTCACCATCAATGTACTTGTTAAGCAATGATTGATTCACGCCCCACTCACGGGTAAATCTAGGCCAAGATAGGTCGAAAAGCCAACAGAGGATCGAATGTAGGCGTTATCATACAGTATTGCCTCATTTCGCCAAGCTCTGCCCGTGGATACGTGATCAGATCAAACAGGCATACGCCTTCTGTCCGTCACGGCCACTCTAGTCCTAGTTCCTAAGGTATCACTCATGACATGGGTATTGGGTCTTTTACCTCTTGAAACACCCACCCAACAGAGAGAAATCCAGACAGTCCAGAATATGATGCAGAAAGGTAAAAGCGCACATAAAATGCAATGCAAACAGGTAAATATGCAAAGCAGTAAAACACCCAAAGATAAACACACAAGCGCTAGGATCGACTCGCGCTAAGTCCGGACCCGCAATAGGTCGAGACGTCCCCAGCAGAGTCGCTAGCTGTCGCTACCCGCGAAAATTAACAGAGTCGCAACTAACATATTTATCCTGAAAAGGAAGGGAATGCCAACAAACCACAAAACAAAACAATGGTCTCACGACCAGAGAAGAGGGTAAGGGAGTCGGTTACGCGAGGGGAAGGTGTTAGCACCCCACGCGCCCATCGTACTCGATGGTATCCACGCTTGTGTCTAAAACTATGGGTGTGTAACAAATCTACGCCTAAACTGAACTAGTATGCATGCAAAATGTAGGGAAAAGAAATAATTATACTCGCACGGGCCCTACCCCGCTGCCTACGTATCCTTTTTGAGGAATCAGAGGTATCGTAGCTCGGCTAACTAGTTTCTGTCTGTTTTGTGTTTTTTAGGTGAACAAGTTACATTCACACTCCGCTGCTCGACCTTTGGAGACTTATGCTTGGGAATGGAGCGGAAATAACAAGCTCTTAAGAAAAGAAAATCAAAGAGTGTGGTTTGTGTTTTAAAGAATGCATGAGGAAAACCTAAGCTAAGGGGGAAAGCTTGCTACCTAATGTTATCATACAAAGGGTACAAGTCTAAACTAAGCTAGCAACTTATGGGGGAAAAAGGAAAGAAAACAAGAGTATCACACAAACGAGCTCCGCTCGTAAAGAAAACAAACTACTGGCACTGGCCAAGCAGTAGAAAAACGGTCCCGCCATAGCCAAGGGGAGCGAATCACCCGAGTCAACCAAGCATTAGACCTCGCGAAAATGATCGGGCCATATACAAGAGGAGCGAGTCCCTCTCAGCAACCAAGCCGTCACGGATCCAAAAGGAAAATGGTGCGTGCGTACACCGAGCATCAACGTCGAGCGACGCGAGCTATAAGAAATGCGGGGGTCCGGTTGCATGAACCCTTTTCCTGACATACTCGATAACAAGATCTTGTGCTAGTTCAAAAGCGAACCACGTGTAGCGTGCGCATACTGAACGGACTCGATGTTACTGGGCGGGGGTTGATTGCTAACCCTTTCCGCATGCCTTCCATGAGGACTTAATGGAGTGCCATCTAGGTCTTATTACACCGTGACTCCGTGCCGCAAAGCACAAATATAAACACACCAACAAAAACAGAGCCTCTTTAAAGGGCTTGGCCAGATGCATGCCTAAGTCCTACTTCTCATGTTAAAGGATGATGCGAGAAAGCGATAAAGTGCGAGAAAAATAAAATGAAACGGGATCAATACCAAACGGATTATGATCCGTAAACTGTAGTGAAGAGAGCAAGGAAACTAAGGATCCCGCGAGCGAGCTAGCAAAGCAAAAGCAAATAGTCAGCACACCGATTAGCCATGAAAGCACACAAAGGTCGACATGCACGTCGAGCATAATCACAATACACCTACAAGAGGAACAAGCAAACCAAACAAGCAGATATAAAGTAATAGGAACGTGTCTCCCATATGAGAACACGACATGAGTGAATGAAACCGTGTCCTGCAAATAAAGCGGAACACTCACGTAATAAGCATCGATCGGTGACTATCCAAATGCCTTGCACACTAGCACACAAGTTAGAGATAACAAACATCGCAATCGGAATTGCGTTATTACCATAAACCAAAAGAAACAGACAAGTAATATAAACATGAAATGGATGATGAAACGTCAAATAGAAAACAAACATGAATGAAAACAAACATGAATGATCTACAAATTAATGAAAACCAAGTATGTAGTTTGATAGTACATCTCATAAGCTTTCCAACGATATAAAGAACATGTAAAACGAAGCTACGAGTAAAAAGTTACGAAAGATTGAAGTTAGAAAAGAAAAGGGCAAAAAACAGGTAAGGGAACCGATTCCCCTATATGGGAACCTGGGTTCCAGCACAAAAACACACACAGGAACTGGTTCCCCCAGACTGGGAACCGGGTTCCAGGGCATTCTGCCCAAGCTACGAACCAAGCAAACACAACAGGAACCGGTTCCCCCAAACTGGGAACCGGGTTCCAGAACCCCCTGCCAGCTCCCAAAGCGCAAACAAACCACCAGGAACCGGTTCCCCCAAACTGGGAACCGGGTTCCAGACCATGCTGCCCACTTCCAAATTGCCTTAGATTGAGTGGGAACCGGTTCCTCCACTCTGGGAACCGGGTTCCACTGTATGAAAACCACTTTTATCATTTTTTGAAAGCTTGGGAGCCACTCCCACTCAATCCAAGTCAATGCCAAAACCCACATGCCATGAAGAGCCATCAAAAATATATGCAATGCACAATGAAACATGTATGAACACAAGGCACAAAATCAAGGCAATTAGCAATAGTAAGCATATAAGAATGTCCAAGGCAAACATCGACGCGAAGCACGTTACAAGCGACAAGCAAACAAGCATTGAGCACCAAATCAACAAATCCAAACATGTATTGATTTCACCTTTAAGCACCATGTAACATCTTGTGGAATAAGAGCTATGGATCCACCAATCAAATGAACCTAATGCTAACAATTATATTAAGTGCGACGCGTCAACCAATTTCGACATTCGAATATCATCACCAATGATCACATTAATGCAACAAAGCCACAGGGATTAGTACATGCACAAGTAATCAAGTTACACAACAAGCTCAAGTCATGATTCAAGCATTTAGTAAGGAAATTATCAAGTAACAAGTTATCACATGCATTTGTACAAACACCTTAAGTGCACCACAAGTTACATACATGGATTTTAACAATTAAGCACACAAAACCACCAACAATTCATAGATCAAAAGCATGAATGTCACAATTCATCATCAACAATTATCCATTATATACAACCATCATTAGATCTAACCAAAATTCACATGATCACTATTAATTCGATTAATCAACATGCAAATTCACCGATCAATCATCATCAATCAACATTAATCAATAACAAAACATGAATCTAGATTCGAATTCACATAATGATCAACAATTAAGCACTTAATTCAAGATCCGAAAGCTTACCGGATGAAGATCTAGACCGACGCGCGAACACAAACGCGACACAAGCGCGAACACGAAGCGAAGTCAAAAATCGAATCCCAAGGGGAGAGGAGAGTGGCGTGCAAGATGTAGAGGGAGGAAGAAGTTCGAACTTGAAATCTTGATCTTCAATCCATGTTGTTCTTGATCTTGAAGAAAATTGATGAATATTGATGAAAGTTTTATAGAATTTGTGGTTTTGATCCAAGGGAATTGAGAGAGAATTGAGAGAAAGTATTTTTGATATTTTGGGTGAAGTGAAATTATTAGAGAATGTGAATAAAAATAGTTTATATAGTGTGAGTGGTGAAATGTCCAAAACACCCTTAATTATCTCTTTTTGGCTCGTTTTCGAGGAAATGTGATTCGGCGTGAAATTTCGAGACGAGACCAACACCCACTTGAAGATGACTAAATTTGTGACTCGTAGCCGCGAGAATCGTCTCAAACCGATAAGCGATGAAGAAATTACGCGCGTTTGAATGACGAGAAACGTCGATTCATCGGGCACGACTGTGCAGAATTTTGTGAGTACCGCTCAAAGAATTCGATAAAACTCCATCTTCGGCTCAAAATTTGAACAAGCACGTGTGATGAAAAATTGAAGCTAACGAAATTTCCGAGAAACGCCGCCGGAATGACCTTCATACGATAAAAATCGAAGAAGTTATGAATTTTCAAACTTGGCGCGACATACTCGAAAACACATTTTTTACCGAAAGATTACGACGTTCTTCAAAATGCTGGGAATTTTCAGTACATAATTGGTCGACGGTCCGAACATATGAAATCTTGGTAATAAAGGGATGGAGCTCCAGTTAAATTTTCGAGCGAATCCGACTAGCGGATTATGAGATATGAATTTTCTGAGGTCCGAAACCCTACATTCAACACTTTTTTCTCTATAAAAATCTAAGTAATTTGCCAATTTGACCAATTTCCTCAAAGAACTGGCTTCCGAGCCGAACACGAAAGTTGTAGATATCTTCGAAACAGTTGGGGACACGCGGGAATTCAGCTCATATCACTTTCCAAATAGGACTTGTGAATTTTCTCGTATTTCCACTGTTTAAACCATTCTTCACGTCGCACTTCCTTAAAACCACAAGAACTCTTTATTGTTTTTCTTCAATTTTTGAATAACGAAATAAACGTCGTTAATAACTTATAGCTCAAATAAAGAGGGCAAATTTTGGGGTGCAACAAAAAGACAAAAGAAATTTTTTCATTAAAATGAAAGGATAAAGGTACAGTTATTTTAGAAACAAATGAAAAACTATTCTTAAGTTCTAATACAAGGGCTAAGGTCTAAGCATCCCTCTTGTTAAACTTGGCCATGAACTGCATCGGCATTTTAGACAGTAGCTTGAACAATTCACTCTGAGCAGCAATCGTTTCATCCTGCTTATCAAGCATTGATGGATGATACGATTTTCCTCCTGCTATTTTTCTAGAACAACCTTCAGTCCAGCTGGCTAGTCTTTAGCTATCATTGCTTCTTTTTCTTTGGAACCAAAAGGTTGACCATCAGTCAACACCGTTGCATAACGAGAAGCATTAGGAGTAGAAGTTTCTAAGGTAACAACAGTAATAGCATCATGTTTCTCAGGTTCAGAAACCAGAACCTCTAGAGGAGGCAGTCTCAAGGGAGGGTTTGTGAAGGTTTTGGACCATTCCTCATACATCTTTTTCAGTCTCTTAATGACATATGGATTTCATGAAATCAGAATTAATTTCCATTCATATTTTGAAGTTAATACAGAGAGCTTCTATCTTTTCCGGATCCATGCGATAAGAAGAGCTTTCCAGAGTATGCTGAAGCGGGAGAAAAGCATTTTTCTTGAACCGTTCCGCAAGCTCAGATAAGGTTGGTGGACGAACATAAGTTCGTTGGAAAAAAGGATGGAATGAGGTGTTTGGATTGTTATAGAAGATGTTGGAGAGATTGTATCTTGGTGATTTCTGGTGAAGGAACATAAGGTCTTGCTTCTAAAACCGGTGGATTTGTTTGAGAGAGTTCTGTTCCAGATGTGGAATCAGGTGTGATAGTTGAAGTGGAAGGTTTGGTTGTATGAACTGAAGCTTCATCATCAAAATCATCAGATTCTTGTATAGGAATATCTGAATCATACATTTCTGTGTGAGGGATTGGAAAAAGTTTTAATATCGAGGAACTTTAGAAATTCTGTAACTTGATGAATGTTGAAAAGGCTAGGTTCAGAAGGGGATGGAAGCATTGTTTGAAGAGGAAGTGGTTCGGAGGAGAATGGAGGTGGTGTAGCTTATGGTGTAGAGGA
This sequence comes from Vicia villosa, assembly GCF_029867415.1. Lineage (NCBI taxonomy): Eukaryota > Viridiplantae > Streptophyta > Magnoliopsida > Fabales > Fabaceae > Vicia > Vicia villosa. The sequence goes on along the minus strand of NW_026705710.1, from coordinate 203,922 downwards.
AGAGTTCAGTACGTCTTCACTAGATGAACTTTCATATTCCATGCTTGAAGAAAGTTCACTATCAAACTTCTGATGGACAACCTCTCGTTTCCTACGAATTATAGTATAAACTTCAGAGATGTCTGGAAGTCTATCGGCATACCCATAAAACCCAACAATCGTGTAAATACTACCGAGTACTTCTTGAGAAATAATTTCAGGAGGATTAAGAACAATTGAGACCACGGCTTCAGGAGATATAATTGGTGGTTCATTCTTTGTATGACATTCTTCCAGATAGTTGAGAAGAGTCGTCGGTCCATCTGTTGTTGTGAACAAGTATCCATCTTCTATGTCAGGAGTATGGCTCATATTGTAAGAAAATAACAATTACAACATTTAAGATATGAGATTTATAAATAAGTATTGACTATAATTCAAATATATGTAAAAATTGAAGAGAGGTAGGGCGGGGAGCTTCTACCCTTGCGATAGGGTTGTAGCCCTGCGATATAGTTCATGGATATATATATATATATATATATATATATATATATATATATATATATATATATATATATATATATATATATATATATATATATATATATTGTGACCCTACTTCAACACTAAAATAAAAAGGAACTATAGATGTTCTATAATTTTAAAAATAAACATTATTGTCCGAACAACGTTAATAAAAATCGATCGTGTTGATTATTTTTTACTTTCGTTTCTCTTTAATTTTTTATATTAGATGTTGTTTTAACAAATATAATCGAATTTGATCTTAAAGAAAAAATAGAGACTAACTTTACAATGATGAACTTTGGGATGGAAGGGAACTTATTCACTTGGAAAATTCAATAAGTGAGGAATTTCTATGCGGATGATTATCTACTTCATTAAAGTGTTTGTAATTGACATGGGTGATAAAAAATAATGAAGTATTAAGTGTTGTTAGTTATTAAAAGGAAATTGAACTTTTAGTAGGTGTTTAGACTATGGAGGCACAGGCACTAGAGTTTGAAAGAAATGGAAAAATTTAAGAAAATTTCTTTACCCACCTCCCTATGGGGGTCACCCCCAGCAAAAACCCCAGTTTACCCCTGCTTCGGAAATGAACTTCCGAAGTTTTTTTTTTTAAATTTTCTCAGACTTCGGAACTTCATCTCCGAAAACACACCAAATGGGGGGTGTTTTCGGAGATGCACTTCCGAAAACACCTTTTTTCAGATTTTGGGGGGTTTTAGAAATGAACTTCCGAATTATGCAGAAACTGTGTTTTTTTTATGTTTTTGGAAACAGCCTCGTATTTTTAATTAAAGGAAGACGGCAAATAAAATAAGCGATATATAAACAGAAAATACTAATATACTAATATGATAAAAATAGTAATATATACAAACCGATCCGATCCAAATCCAAATAATAATAGTGTACGAAAGATACAATCCGAAAACAAAAAAAAAATAAACCCGACCACTACTGGGTATGCCTAACCCTCTCTCCCTAGGACCTCCTCTGCCGCATGTATGTCGCCGCACGGCCCGCATCAGTGACGATCATCTCCATCACGACGACTGCCTCTGGACCGCCCTGATGAACGACACCTCGATCCAACGCGTCCCGCCCAAGCATCTCTATTCGCTGGTAGATCGGCAGGAGATCAATGGCGTGGTCATCCTCGGCCTGCTGGTTCTCCAGGATCTCCTCGTGTGCTGGCCTAGGAGCGCCGGGAGCGTCGGGTGTCAGCAGAGGATGTGACACCCGGTAGAATCATGTGACGTACCCCTCCACACTGTGCTAGTCCTGGGTGACCCGAATGCGACGATACTCCTCCGGTACCACATGATGCTCCCAATCCTCAAATATGGCAGTGAGCTGCACTCTGGTCACTGTGTCGGGAGCAGCCTCAAAAGGTGATCTGGGTATCATCTGCACAAATCCGAACTGCCGCATGCACTGCTCAGGGAGATACCGGACCATGATGCTGGTCCCGCATGCCAACCAGCCAGAATATAAAGATATGCCGTCAAAGGGGACAACCTGAGTGTAGTCGCTGAATGGCCTCCAGGTGACGTCATTGTGCATCGTGCGGTCCAGGTACCCACGGTATGGTCCCACCGCATTGTTCCCCCTCTGGAGAACGTATCTGGCGGCCCTGGGCATGGCGTCAACGTATTGAGGATCAATGTGAAAGCCGTGGATCCGGGAGAAGTAAGAGATGATCCAGCTCTGAAACACAAAAACGATAATGTAACGTACCGTAAGTAAATACGAAACATAAATAAATACGAAACATACGTAAATACGAAACACAAATACGAAACATAAAAAAATACGGAACAATTAAAATGAAACGTACTGTGAGTAGTGTGCAGGATCCGGTCAACTGCCTCGTCCTCCAGTTGGAGGCCTCATTCAGCTTCTGGTATAGGTATGCCAGAGTAGCTGCCCCCCAGTTCCACTAGTGAACGGTGGTCAAGTCCATGAAGTAGCGGAGGTAGGTCACGTCGACGTACCTCGCACTTTTGTCCACAAAGATCGCAGCGCCTACCACATGCATGTACCAGCACCGGAGAGCGCAGCCACGGTGATAATGTGTAAATAGGTCGTCACCCGCATCCTCGGCTTCGGCCGCCGCCACCAGGTGGTGCTCGAAATAGCGGCTCAGTGTGGTGAACCGGATATGAGGCCCAGATGTCGTGATGCACTCATAGTCAGCAACTTCGGGCTCCATACCCAAATATAGCGCCATCCACTCTGTGGCTTCGATCCTCTGGATCCGGGAGTGGGTCAACAGCGCCCCCCTGATTGGCAGGTGGAGAAGACACTGCACATCATGCAAGGTGATCGTCATCTCCCCAACCGGTAAGTGGAAAGAAGACGTCTCCTTGTGCCACCGCTCCACAAAGGCCCCCTGCATGTCGTAGCTGATGGTGGAATACCCCGTCATGCAGAGCCAATTAAGCCCTGAAGCTCTCGCCGCGTCGTTAAACCACTCGGCAGTCGGTTTAAACAGACTGAAAATCTTCCGGGCATGGTTCACCATTTTCAACGGCTCTCTCTCCTGTTACAAAAAACAAATAAAAAAGTATGTTAAATAGACCGGTTAAGAAAATATTGAATAAACGTCTAAATTATAAACGGTTAAATAATGTAGTCGGGCAAATTATAAAAATACCTCTCCCTCCCAGATACGCCGAGCGACGTGATCGCGGTAGGTAAGCAGCACTGAAGTGTCACTGGGCCCTCCCGGGAAGTCCTCCTCCTGCTCATCCTCCTCCCCGAGTGGAGGGTCAACATCCGGTACCTCCTCCGCCTCGTGGTATGGCACTGCCACCTCCTCCTCCTCCTCTTGCTGGCGGGAAGAAGATACCCGAGCCAGACGACTCCTCGATCCAGATGTAGAGGTACCCTCGTCCATCTCCACGGGAACTCGCACACATCGTCCCCGGCCCTGCCCCCGTCCCTGTGTCGACGCCAGCTGCGCCGCCGCCCGCTCGCGTCTAGCCGACGCAGTCTGGGTTTCTTTACCCTGTCTGATGCGTGCTAGGTTGTCTGACATGTTCCTGAAAACAATTGAAATCGATTAATATGTGAGACAACATAAAGAACTAAAAAAAATTGCACTTCTGATACAATTCGGAAGTTCATTTCCGAAACTGGGAATGGAGGTGTTTTCGGAAATGAACTTCCGAAACACCCCTGCGCAGAAGTTTTCTGCAACTTCCATGGCAGACCCCAAAATCCTAAATCAAAACTACTTTTATGCCTACTAAACAACCTAATATCAGTACCAACCTATCTTAATGTGATTTTTTCAATTTCTAAACACCCTAATAGAGTAATGAATAATGGATCTAAAAATTGAAAAAAATTGATAAACTTACCAATTAGTGTTTGAGATTATTTAGGTTGAGATTGGAAGAAGACTTTGGCAATCTCTTTGACTTCACACTTGCTTGTTGCAGAAATTTTGAAAGAGGATGAGTTTGGAAGAAGATTAGGGTAAATGAAAGGGGGAGGGGGGCTGTTTTGCTTAATCTGAAAACGTGCAGTATTTCGGAAATGAACTTCCAAAATGCTGTTTTCGGAAATGAACTTCCGAAATAAGACAATTTTTTCAAAAAAAAAAGGCGCTTTCGGAGATGCATCTCCGAAAACACTTTTTTCTTGCATTTCGGAAATGCATTTCCAAAGTCAGAGGTAGTTTGGATTTTTCACCAGAGGTGACCTAGAAGGTTGGGAGGTGGCCAAAGAATTTTCCAAATTTAAACACTCAATTGAAGTTTAAAGATTTTTTATTTTAAAAAAATAAAGATTTTTAGAAATGTTTTTAAAACAAGTGTTTGTAAACTGTTTTAAACAACACAATTCAATTTTGTCTAAAGATTTTTAGAAATATTTTTAAAGCAAGTGTTTGTAAAATGTTTTAAAACAACACAATTCAAACCTTTTTTTTTAAATCACGTTTAAGGTGTGGGTGACTGAAATGAGTTTGAATATTTAGATACCGAGAGTATCAAAGTTGTTACTTAATGCATAAAAAATTTGAGTCATTTTCAAAACTACAAATTTAAAGATGATGAAATACCGCCCAAAGTAACAACCATATCATAACCATCAAAAAAAAAAAGAAAAACCATATCATAACAAGACCCTACTCCTACTTATTAACAGCAATATTGTTGAATGCACTTAATCAATATTTTATCGGTTCTACACGTAACACACCGCCCAAAGTAATTACTATATAAACATAGTTTTCTTAATTCACATGTAATATCTAAAATGTAAAAATAGATCCATAATAATAATAATAATAATAATAATAATAATATTAAGGCACTATTAAATCACAATTAACAAGGCAACTTAATTGAATCAATAGGCACTATTAAGTTACAACTCACAATATCATAGATTCATAGGCCTCGAATTAATTTTCATCATAGGCAATAATACAAGGAGGTAACAAAATAGGCTTTAGAAACAAATAAATACACAAACAGCTAACAGAATAGGCCTCACAATATCATAGATTCATAGGCCTCAGATAATAATGAAGCAGACCAAACAGAAATCATAATAGGCCTCTGTTAACAATGAAGCAGACCAAACAGAAATCATCATAAGCCTCAGTTAACAATGAAGCAGACCAAACAAAAATCATCATAGTAATCTTTTTGTACCATGGATAAATCTCCATAAGAAACTCATTAAATATAACACATTCCATAACAGAAAAAGGAAATTCATGACCTAGAATCATATGTGCTGTAATTTCTCTAACCCTAGCATGATTATATGTCCAGGTTTCCAAACTTGGAGTACTATCACCTATGTTTAACCTATAGTGTGCAACCTCTTTGTTATTATTACCTTTCAATCTCAACTTTCTCTGAATACAAGATTCTAAATGTTTCTTACGATTAGATGTACTTTTCCACTTTGTATCATATATGTGTAAAGCTTACCACACCATTTGCACTTTCGCTTCTTAATGTCATCAGGAACTTCAACAAGCACCATTTCAGTATGAACAACAAACTTTTTGGGACGAGGAGCTTTACCAAAAGCATTTCTCTAACTCTGAGAACTCTGATCTTTGTCAACTTGAGGGGTTGACCCATCAGTGTTGGTAGTATTTTAAGTGGGGGTATTTTGAGTGAAAGTATTATCAATGGGGGTACTTTGAGTAGTGGTATCAGTTGGAACTGGAAGCTCTAAATCAATCATCTCACCAATATCTAAGTTACCTCCGTCTGTTGTCTTCTATTCCCTAATGTCACCAAGCAACATATCAATATCAAGTAGATCCATGGTTAGAGTTGGAGGAGTCAATGAGGAATCTTGAAAAGACATGGAACAAAACACAATCAATCAAACAATAATGTAATATGAAATTAGAACAAAACTCAGCTACACAAGCTCTCAGAATTTATTAACAGATGACAGACAATTATTCAAAACCCTAGTCGATCCTTTATTTATGACCAAAACTCAGCAACAACAAACCCTAACCCTTTATTATTACTAATCAAACGTGAAATACAAATCTCAGGTCAAAATTGTAACATAAACAAACTTTATTATTTATGTCAAAAAGTAAGAAAATAGTTTAGGTCAAAAAAATTGTATCGGTAAATGGGAATAAAAGATTCATCAAATGATTCAACTCAAGCATGCATACATGGTAAAGATAAAGCTAACTATAACAAAAATAAAAAATAAAAAATTTGAATACATTACAAGTTTATGGAAGCCTCTAAAACAGATATACTCAACAAGCACTCAACAACAATCACGAACGAAGAAGAAGAACACGTACATTACACTAAAGTGATTAGGTTGAACGTCATCATCGGGCATATAGAGGGAAAGAGGAGGTCGTCGGAGGAAGGAGAGAGACATGAGGAGCGTAACTGAAGGAGTGGGCGAGTGGGAAAAGTGAAAAAATTCTGAAAATAAATTTTATATTAACAACCTCGAGTACTCATTGGATAAATGATCTGGTTCTTCATTTGGGAAACAGATTAAATTTTTATCCATGACCGGACCATGCTGATTTTCAGTCGGTCAAATGGGCCAGGTTTACCGGTCCGGTTCTCGGTCCCTTAGTCCCAAAAATAGCCCTACTTCCAAGGTTCAAATAACAATATGACTTTGTTAGGGGTGCCTTATTCATATATTTCGGCATGTCAAAGTATCTGTGAAGAAAGATACGCATGTGAATTTTTTCAGTGACACACAAGATGAGAGATTGACACTTAGGCTAGTAGATGTTCAGGTGTACGAATGTGTATGGGAAAAACATGCATGTGTAGAGTTCATTGAGATTTTTCCACTTATGGGAGAGAAAACTTTCAAAGTTTCTTCAATTAAAATGGTCATGCATGAAAAAACATGTTCCGACAATCAATATATTTTCATACTTCGACTTTTTTTAACAGCAACAACAACAATAAATTATTTACTAAGAATGCAAATGCTTGCATACATATCAATATTTAAGACAGTATAATTTTTAAAAGGATTAATTTTATAAGAATAACAATGCAAATTTTTGTTTGTCTGTCTCCTATTTTTATATAACTTTTATTATATATACTCAATATAAAAAACAAATTTATCTAATTTTAAAATAAACTTGTTTAATCATTAAATAAATGAAAAATAAAAAATAAAATTCTGAAATTACCTAGAAGCATGCCAGTTTCCATTAATGCAATACTAGTAAAAGAACAAATAAAAATTAAAATTGATTACTCCAACATAAAATTTGACCACCAAATCAAACTGTATTTTTTTTTCTTGCGGTTTTGATAATTTTTTAAGTTAAAATCGTTCAAACTGCACAACAAATATCCCTAATCACAATCCCTCAATTTTATTATTTAAAAAAATTAAATAAAAAACAACCATTTATAACAAATTAACGGTTTTGATTTACTTTGTAAAATTTACTTTCAGTATATTTCAATTAAAGTCAAAAATAAATTTATCAAATTTTAAAAGGGTTAATCATTAAAATCGACTTGTTTAATCATTAAAAAAATAAAAAATAAAAAATAAAAAATAAAAGAATTAAATTCATAATGAAATTAGCTAGAAGCATGCCAGTTTCCATTAATGCAATACTAGTAAGAGAAATGCTAGCAACACTCTCTTTTGAACACTCTCTCAAACACTTTCTCTCTTATTGGTTGAAATATGTGTGGGTCCTACTACTTTATGTGAGACCTATTTTTGAAGTGAGGGGCCCACACATGTATCAACCAATAAGAAAGTGAGTGCTTGAGAGAGTGTTCAAAAGAGAGTGTTGCTAGCACTCCTCATACTAGTAAACAACAAATAAAAATTGATTACTCCAACATTTATTTGACCACCAAACACAGAGAAATAAAAATGTTTTTTTTTTCTAAAAAAAAAGTAGTAGCAAACTCGTGAATGTGATGTGAGCTTCTTCTTCACATTAACACAATCTCTCTCCCATCACGCCACGCTTCATTCGTTGCAGAACCGACAAGCATCCCAATCAAACAAACCAAATTCCGCATCTCATTACAACACACTCCAAAGGTTTCTTCTTTTCATTCATTCATTCCCTGATCCAATTTCGTTTTCCATTCATTTTCATCTCACTGGGTTTTCCTAATTATTATCCTTGTTTCAATTATTCAATGCTGATTCTTTGTAATTAACGAATTTTCCTAGTTAATGCGCTATTAAGACAAGTGTTCTCTTATTTCACTTTATTACTCCGAATTTATTGCATTCTATTGATTACTTCTATCTTATTATTCGATGTAACAGGTTTCGTTGATCTCGGTCGTTGATCCATCATTTCGGGAACTACTATGTGATTTTCATCACTGAAAATTACTATGATTTATGCTTGAATTTTTTATATTTGATATTGGATGTTTTTCTATGGTTGATTGAATGTCATGAGTTTTGATACTTCTCCCAGAATGTCTTACCATCCAAGGCCACTTTCTTGGATTGTTGTTTTAGTAGGAGCACTCGCGATTTTCTTGATTTATGCTTCGTTTGTTCTTGTTTCGTCCCCAATTGGTGCTCATGTTCATGGGTATTTTTACGGGATAGGTAGTTCGGAGAAGTTAGACGTGTCCGTAAATGATGCTTCTGTTGATAAACAAATTGATGCTAGTTCGAACTCGCGAGTAGATGATAGTAAGTCTAGTTTTGTGAAACTTCCGGAGAAAGAGGATGTGAATGAAACATCTGGCAATAGTTTAGATGCGGCCAATACTAGATTGCCTGCTCAAACAAATTCGCAAGCTGGTTCGGCTTCAAGTGTGACTATTCCGGTAGAAGTAGGTACCGATGCTTCCAATTTGACAGGTAGTGTTAGATCTGAGGAACCCGTTTCCACGGTTTCAATCAATCAGTCCAGTGCTGTATTTACGACATCAAATGAGGCTTCTGTGACTTCTGAAAACTCCACATCAACAGCTGTTCCAGAATCAGTTGAGAAGCCTGATAAAGCATCTGATGCTGGTTCAGTTAATTCAGGTTACAGTTGCAATTTTTTCACCTGCACTAGCTTGTTTTAAATGCATCCTTGTGTTTGGTATTTACCGTTTTTGTTTTATGTAATCAAGAATAGCATAAAATTCTATGCTTTTCTTTACTTCACTCTCTTTTGGAAACCCATTGTGTGACATAAAATAGTCTCATTTTAACTCATTACTTGTTTGGATTGGAACCTAGAAAAACTGAAGTGATTGGAAGATAGGAAAATCAAGAGGATCAAAGTGTATTATTCAAAACATTACTGGAATTGGCAAAGAAAATTAGATAATTCAGCCCCCAAATTTTCTCTTCACAAAGGATATTTTTATCTAACTTAAAATTTTGATCAACTTAAAACACCCTTTTAGCTATTTGTCTTGTTAATATTGTAGTAGCAAAAACCACCGAGGGAGAGATTCATTTAGTGATTTAGTCTTTAACACATGCATACATATGTACTGCTTCTGCTTCATACTTTTAAAGGATTTGGGTTGAAAGAGAAAGAAATATATTACAGTTGACAATAATATAGAAAAAGTGATGTTGTCCATATATATTTCTTAGTACAGGAATGAGGGCTTGGAATGAGATTCCATGCATCCACCACTTTAGCTTGATTTTAGTACAATTGTCAAGTAACCTCTCTTTTACTCTGGTCTATGTTTAATTCTCAATTGGATTAATTAAGTGGTTTGTGAAAATTATTAGAACTTCTTTTGCATGTTAATGTCAGCATAAATCTGATATGTTGAGTTGGAATGCATGTTACGATGCCTCAGATCACTAAGTATTGTCTATATCATTGTATTATGGAGAAAATTGTCAATGATATTACTGTACTGGTTTGTAGTTAAGCTATCATCCATTAGAACTTCATTTTTTTCCACACAAGGTGATTAAATCATGCAAGCTCACGGTCAAGTGTGTCAGATGCAAAATTTGACTCTTGCTCGTGCTAGCCCCAGAGATTTGTCATTTAGTTCCATCCACAATTTTTTACCTTTTTTGTTGTTACATTATATAGTTCTATTTTGGGTGGATATTCGTGTCATTCACTACTTCTCTCTCTTATTGTCATGTCATTCACTACTATCCAAGCCCGTTTAACTGTCCATTCTCATTTGACCCTCCCAGAGACCTTTTTCCCACAAACAACCACGCCAGTGTGACCGATGCCCACCAGATACACCCTACTTATAAACATATGCTCATGCCATATATTGTCCGATGTGAGAGTCTTAACACTCCTTATTCAAACTTTCGTTGTCTTAGATTCATAGGATTCAATGACATTTTAGTGACTTGGATGTATCCTTTCAAATTGAAGTCATTTTATATGGCCTGTTTTATAGATTTTGAAGAAAACAAAGAAGGCCAAAACTCTTGCAATGGTGCAGTTTGTATCTACAGTTATAACTTGTTATGTTTAATACATTTGTGGCTTTCCTTTTAGTGTGCTGTTCATGGTTGCTTCAAAGGAGTTTCCGTGAAAATGACTGTCTTCTCTGTGTGAAAAAATTTATAATTCTCTTGTTCCAAATTTGCATCTATCCAGGTCAATAAATAAAACATTTTCAACCTTCGCCAGTTTATGTTCCTTTTCCCGCTGACTTGAATACCCTGTGACCACTTATTATTGTGGTTTTCTGGGTTGGGCGAGTAAACTAAATTGTTGAACATGTTAATCAACTTTAACTTCTCCATAAACTTAGGGACTAATTTGTTTAGGGAAAATGAAAGGAAGATCTACTGGAATTTTGGTGTGTCTGTTTGTTAAGTTTCTAAGTATAGGTGATTTTTTTTTTTCAAAAAGGATCAAAACATTACTTTTGTTCTTGTCTTCTGGGATAGATTGTACCATTGAGTTTGGCGATCTATAATCAACATGACAAGAGGAGTATTGACATGATGATGTTTATTAATTGGAATTACACGGTATGAGTTTTTTTAATTGGATTTCCATTCTGTTGTGCAGGCTGTGATCTGTACCATGGGAATTGGGTACATGATCCACTGGGACCACTATACACAAACAATACATGCCCTGTATTGACACAGATGCAAAATTGCCAGGGCAATGGGAGGCCTGACAAGGATTATGAGAATTGGCGATGGAAACCCTCTCAGTGTGACATCCCACGATTTGATCCTCGGAAATTTTTGGAGCTCATGAGAGGAAAGACCTTGGCTTTCATTGGAGATTCAGTAGCTCGAAACCAGATGGAGTCAATGCTGTGTATTCTGTGGCAGGTTATTTCTTTGATTCCTTATTGAACTATTTTTGCATTGGAAATTAAATGATTTCAAGATTACAGAAATATTAACGGTATTACTATCGTCATTGTTGCTGCCTATCATTTGTGATAATGAGTTCTCTAGAAATAAAGCCGGAATTTAGGTATGTTGACTTTGAATGATACTAGGTACGATATATGAGATTGTCATATCTGAACCATATACAGTTCAATTTGTTTGGCAATAAATTATTATATTAATGATTTCGTGGAAGAAAGACTTCAACGTGATAATGCTATCAAGCTGTTTAGGTTTTATGGTAGTCTGGTTTGGCTTCATCTGAATAAATTGATTAACTCTTGTTATTATGGATGCTTATTTTATTAAAATATGGTACTTTCAGGTAGAGGTACCGAAGAATCGGGGAAATCGTAATATGCAACGATATTATTTTAGGTCCGCATCTGTAATGATAGTCAGGATATGGTCCTCATGGCTCGTCAAAGTAACATCCGAAACATTTAATTATGCTCCAGCTGGTGTGGATAAGCTCCATCTTGATGCCCCTGATGTGAAGTTAATGGAACATATCCCAAACTTTGACGTGGTCGTCCTTTCTTCCGGTCATTGGTTTGCTAAGAAGTCTGTGTATATCTTGAACAATGAGATAGTGGGAGGACAGTTGTGGTGGCCAGACAAATCTAAGCAAATGAAGGTCAACAATATTCAAGCATTTGGTATATCTGTCGAAACAATTCTTACCGCTCTTGCTACACATCCAACTTACAAAGGTCTAACAATTGTGAGGTCCTATTCGCCTGATCATTATGAGGGTGGAGCCTGGAACACCGGTGGATCATGCACTGGGAAGGTTAAGCCTATTCCACTCGGTGAACTAGTAGAGAACGGGTTCACGAACACGATGTACAGGCAACAGGTTACAGGTTTTAACAATGCTGGGAAAAAGGGTACTACAAATACATCAAAGATGAAATTAATGGACATAACTCAAATGTTTCAATACCGACATGATGGTCATCCCGGGCCTTACAGGAGCCCCGACCCAAATAAGATCACAAAACGTGGCCCAGACGGAAGGCCCCCACCACAGGATTGCTTGCATTGGTGCATGCCAGGTCCTGTTGATACCTGGAATGAACTGGTATTGGAAATCATCAAAAGAGAATACGAAGGTTGAAGTGCCTCATGCGGTATTATGCGCACCTCTCACAAGATATGCTTAAATAGCGCAAACATCCCTTTACCGCCCCGCATTCGCTTGGAGGTTGCAATTGCAGACACCTCTGATTCTGTTCAAATGACACCCTCTCTATTTTATTTTACATAATAGATAGGAGGTGTTTGTAGTTAAGGGAAGTTGAATTGTCTTTTACTATATAGCATGTTGTGCTTCTGGATTCATGAGGTTGACTTGTGTAGACTTTAGAGAGAGGTAAAAATAGGGACGGCTTGTATCTTTTTTTTCACAGAATAATAATTAATATATGTTATAGAGAGAGAAATTATTTATTTTGAAGGATCAGGATGGTAAGCTGCTAGTTTATCAAATGTGTTCATTAGCAAGTTCAGGTATTAAAACATTACTATCTTACTTTGTGTTGTTTTAGGAAAAAAAAAATATTTGTTTCAAAATGAATGATATTTTCATTTTTAAATATAAAATGATTGTTATTTTTTTAATTGTGTCATTTAATTATTACTCAGTACATTATTTCTAACACATTAATAATTTTAATTTAATAAAAGTGCAATGTTTTATTGATAATATTATTGTATTTTTTAATCTATATGCAAAAACATTAAATATCATCTACTTAATATAAATCCAAGGTTGTCATGATGACAACCTTGAATACAATCCTAACCCTAATGTTGACATGTCACCTTCATAGTAATCAAATGCTGACATGTCATCTTCATAGTAACTATGGACAAAAAACTCTAATATGTTAATTATCAATTTCAATTATAAATTAAAAACAAAACAAAACTCATTCCTAATCCAATTCACTTATAATTAAAAATAAAAAATAAAACTCTTCATTCTTTTTATTTTAATTCAAAAAATAAAAATTATTTAATAAAATCCATTTTATAATCACTTTAATTATGACTAATATACTACAATTATGATAATATAAAAGTAAAAAACAAAAAAAATATTAATAATTACTACCCAACCAAAATTTAAAGAAATCAAGTAAGAATAAAACTATTCAAAACTTTATTCATATTTTTATATAAATTGTTAATTAGTGACTACATCATACATATAAATTGTTAATTAGTGACTACATCATATATTTAATTTTATATAACTCAAAATTAAATGATGAAATATAATTTTAAAAAAATTCATTTATATAAATAAGAACAATAATTTTTAAAATTTAAATTAACAAATTTATTTTTAATTTAATATTTATCAAAATTGAATTTGTCTCAATTTTATTCTGGGGCTAAATTATATATTTAATTTTATTTAATTCAAATTTTAATCATGGTATTCAATAAAATATATTTTTTATTTTTATAAGTTAGTATGATAATTTTTAAAGTTCAAATTACTAATTTTTAAAAAATTTTAAACTGTTTTTGAAAATTAGTTAATCAAATAATTTTTTGATATATCATAAGAAATATTAGAAAATATTAATAAATATCTTTTAATATTATTACTATTATCGTTATTATTATTTTTCTATTTATATCCCAATTCCAATTATAAATTGAAATATTAAGCCTTATAAAAATATTTACATTCATACTTCAATTATTAATGATATCTAATAAATTATAATAACAATTATGAAGATATTATTACTTAAAACTCGGTTACATTTTATAATTGTTATAATAAAATTTAATATTAATTGATGCATTCACTGTTTAATTTCAAAATATAAATTTATATTAAAAAAATTATCATTATATTTTAATTATATTCCTATATTTTAACCTTTTTTCTTAATATTCCTATATTCTAATAGTAATAATATATTTTGGTATAAATTATTATATATATATATATATATATATATATATATATATATATATATATATATATATATATATATATATATATATATATATATATATATATATATATATATATATATATATATATGGGGACGACTCAAGTGAGAACACTTGGTTATTATGAGAAATGAGAACAATGAATCACGACCATTAAATTTGATTTTAATGGACTGGATTGGTTTCTCTTTCTAAGATCCTTAATATATATATATATATCTTTTCTATTTCATAACCACCCACAACTTTTTAATTTTTAGTTTTTTTCATCTCTTTAACTATTCATTAAAGGTGCCATAAATTACTATTTTAATGCAATATTTTATTTCTGTTTTTTTCGGTTACTATTTTTTATTAATGGGTAAAATATCCAACGTGATATTTCTTCTTCCAACTTCTACGATAATTTCACATTTTGTGCATCCTTCTCCTTCTACAGCGGTTACAAAATAGTTTATCTTCCATAGGCAAAAAAACGGTTCCTACAACCGTTACTTATCACATATCCCATAAATAACCGTAAATCTAATAACTTCATTTGCAGATCTACATAGACTTTTTTCTTCTTCTCACTCCCACTTATATATTTGGATTCAAATATGTCTGCTTATCAACTTCATTGGATCTCTTCAACTTCGACAAGAGAAAAAAGTGCAAATAGGGTTTCCAGATCACTTTGCTAGGGTTTCCACCAAAACTCATATTCTCACCATCATCTTTCTTTTATTCTTCCTCTATCTTTTTCATGCTCTTTTCTTAACAAGTTTGTGTTATTTAGTGGTGCTGGAAACTAATGTACCTGAATTTTGTTACGGGTTGATCCCAGGTCTATATTATGTGAGTTTTTTAAATTGGGTCAATGTGTTAAGGGCTTCAAATGCAAATTTTTACCTGATTTGAATGCTCGGAAGATAGGAGAATATATAAATTATACAGTGATAAATGGGATGATGATATGTGTGGGATGATGATATGTGGTTATTGATGTTGTTTGTTTGTTATTGTTTTGGTTTTGATGAATTTTCATTTTCATTTTTTTCTGTGAGGAATGACAGGAATGACAGCCACATTGGAGAGAGTGGAGGAGTCGAACCAAAATGAGAATAATCAGAACAATTGGGATTTGCAAGCATGTTGTGCAATTGATTTGTCCTATTATTTTCAATATAGTAAAGTTGATTGTCATTTTATTTTCAATATAGTAAAGTTGATTGTCCTTTTATTTTTAATATAGTAAAGTGGACTATTGTTTCAAAGCAAAATCGTCAAATTTGTCTTTTATTATTCTAATTAATTGGTATTCGAAATTTGATAATAATGCTAATAAATAAAATATTTATTTAATAAAAGTTTTATGATCTAATTAATATAATAAAATTAATAATAGTGCTAATAAATAAAATATTTATTTAATCAATACTATATGATCTAATTAATAAAATAAAATCAATACTTGCATATTCAACCATTTGTGTATTATATAGATTTATTACATGTAAATGTTTTATATATAGAATAACGTGATTTACTAGAATGTATTTTCATAATTGTGCTTTTGAAATTTTAATAGCTACATATTTTTTACTACAGTAGTGAAAATTATTTTTTTCTCAAATTTGATATTTTTAGTATATTAACTATAAATATACGATGCGATTGTTGTTGACATAAATACATTTATTTTAATTCTAATTTTTTATTTCTACGATATTACGATTATTACAATTATATTCATTTGTAATAAAATTAATATAAATTATAAATTAAATGTTAAACTTATTATAGTTCAAGTAGTAATATTTTTATACTCTTAATGTTTTAATATATAAATGCAACCATAATAGATATTATTGTTTCTAACTAAAAAAATTAAAAGTATAATTTCAAACATAAGCTAAATGGACTATAAACTAATTTTATATGCAAATATAAAAATTTAATATGAATTATTATAAAATAATGTAATTTTATTTCTAATATATCCGTGCGGAGCACGGGTGGACAATCTAGTTCATTTTAAAACGGAGGAAGTATTATTTTTTAAAAGGATTATGGTTACTATTATTTAAAATACACATTTTAAAAAGACTCTAAAAGAGAATTGTTTTGCCTTCAACTTTTGTTAGTAGAGCAAGATAAATGATACAAAACTATTAAGATGTTATGATAATTTGTGGATGAGTTGAATATCCTGATTTATTTATCTTGTTTAGATGCAACTATAAATGATCTGACATTTTAAGACATTAACTCAAGTCAGATGAAAGATCAAATTTAGTAAGTTGGTAGTTCAAAATTATAATTTATCATTTGATAAAAGACATCAAAAAAGAGAAATATTTGGCAAGGTGAAATGGGTAAACATTGATTATTTTTCATTTACATCCTGTATATAAACTTAGGTTGTGAGGCATCATTGCATGTTGATGTGTCCTTATTATTATTATTTTTTTATAGAAAACAATCTCATTCATTAGATAAAAAAGAGAGTACAAACATAGAGAAAGAAAATGTGTTAGGGCATTTCCCATCCACACATTGACAACATCACTAACAATTAAGACTAACAAGCTATGGACATTAAAAAGCTTTGAGAGGATAGAAACCAAAAGGAAGGTACCACACCAAAACTTTAATCCAATCAACCAAGCAAAGTTCTTCCGCAAGAGACATGTGAGTTTTGGAACTCCAGTCTTTAAATCTATCCAATTACGGATCATATCTTTAGCTTTGACACTAGCTTTATCACACTCAAATCGATTATTCAAGTTCACAATATTGATTAATCTCACACCTTGTGAATAAAACAATTGTTGATTGAAAAGAGAAGTTTGATTTGCCACATCCCTAGTAAGATTCTTACTCCAAAATACATATCCTTCGTTCAAGCTTCTTTGAGGCATTTCATCAAATACCTTGAGTACAAACTTAAAACAACCTAAGCCTAATAACAACACACCCAACAAGACAAACCAAACAAGACAAAATAGAACCCACAACAAAACAAGTACAATAAAATAAACTAATACATGAAAACACACACATAAAATCCGGGTTTCCTTATCTTTCGGTGGCGGAGGCTCCGGTGGAGGTCGTTTTCCATCTCGATACCACTCTAGGCCATTGGTTGGTGGAGGTGATTTTGGAGTTGCAAACGATTGATGGTTGATGGTGGAGAGGAGGGTGAGCTTGATGGAGGTTGGAGGAAGAAGCATGTATGGATCTAACATGAGTGGGGGTTTCAAATGAATGAAAAGAGAGGAGGGAAAACTTACAATGGGGGAGGAACCTCCATTGAAGAGGAGATGACCACCATAATGGTGGTGAATAGCTTCCATGAAGGAGGAGGAGCCCCTAGAAGAGGGAAAATGACACCCATCAAAAGAGGGGAACATGAGAAACCCAAAGTTTAGAGAGAGGGAAGAACTTCTCTCTCTAAAATTGATGTGTGCTTCATACTTCAACAAATAAACTTGTTTTGTGAGGCACTACTTGACCCTCATGAAGGATGATTCTATTTTTTCAATTGTGTGTTCATCACCTCTTCTTATATATATAGGGATTAACTATAGTTGAATTTTGAAATTTTTTGGGATAATAATTGAAACATTTTCCATCTTTAATGCAAGGTGAACTTTAATTTGCCAAACCACAAAGCCCATAAACCATATGATTTTTGACCTAATTGTACAAATTTGCTCCTTTGAAGGTTAAAGCACTTCAACGCTAATAATCTTGTTTATATTCTCAAGAATGAGGTATTTGTTAGATGGATGCAAGAAAATCAAGATTTATGTATGTGACAAACCTCTCTTTTAAAATTCATTAGTGTACATGTTGTAATAAACGATATCAATAACGATGTAATTCTGTGAGAAAGAGAGAGTTTATTGGTTAACCGAGAAACGTTTCAGTTTCACAAAAAAGAGAGAATAGAGAAGAAGAAGAAGTATAATTGGTTATAACCATTTTTTATTCACTTTCTCAATTAAGGCAAAAGATTACAAGTGAATAACAACAACCAACACTCTCTCTAACAAGTGAGAGAATCAGTCTATTTATAAACTGTTGTAAATTAAATCAATAAAAATTAATCACATATACATGTTCTACATATTATGTCATATACTTTAATGCAAAATAAAATAGATAAAACGAACATGTATATAATTACATGATCTACGACATGTTAGTATAAAGAGAAGAGATTGTAGGAATACCTGGATCTATTGAAAAAAAATTGTTGGTGGTAATCCTGAAAGTTAGAAGACAAACAACGAACACCTGATGGCTCATAATGCCTTGAATAATCTTCGGATAGGGAGAAGAGGTAATACTGCCTGTGTACGGTATATTGGGGAGCATAGTCTATACATAGGGTGATGGCCAATTAGGGCTCCCATTATTCCGAAATAGACCATCTTGATATCCACTCATATTTGAGCTCATATCCAATTAATTAATTAATTAACTACTGAATATAAATCTAATTAGCCTTTTAAATTTATTTGATCACTTCATCAATTAAGGCTCTTAATTTTGATAAATAGCTAATACAATTAAAATATATATGTCCATATAATAATTATCGGAATATAATAATCAAATAATATTTAATTACAAAATATTTCAGCAATCTCCCACTTGGGCAATACATTTACAATAATTATATCACAATTTTTAGGCGCGCATCCTAATGCTATTTATCTTTAGATTTTAACTTTACAACCTGATCCACCTCATACATCAATAATGAGACCACCGCGGCTGTTGCCATTGACGTATAACATGACAGAATCCCGACGACCACCACATCAATGTACTTGATGACATAGATCGATATGGATGAGTGACATGAAAATTTTATGTAATGTGATATCTGAATCATGCCTATTTCCAACTGGTCCAACTAAAGTCTTTATTGAGATCAAACTTAAGTTTGCAAATTTGTTTAAGTTTGCAAATTTAATACTTACATAAATTATACATAAATAGTTATAATAATAATAACCCTGTTAACTTTACTTCAGCAGAAAATCATAACAAAATTTGTTTATGTATCAAACACAAAAATAGAACATAAAAGAAGAAAAACTCCCACTAATATAAGACATCATTAGTGACGACAACCATATTAAAGACCTTAGTTGTCAAATTTTTTATTAGTAAGTCAACTAGCATAAAGTTTCTCTTCATATGTTCTATCCTTTAACAACAATAACTTATAAGTCAATAAAGTTTATAAAACTGTTATTGAAACGTTATCCGACTGACTTATGTCACAATATAGCTCAAGTTGTCTTTCAAAACTTTTTTCTATATGCAACCAAGTGACATAAATACTTATAGTCATTTAGGATCCCAACATAAATACATAACATACTGTTAGCTAAAGTTTTCGACGCTGGTTATATTAATAAGGGGGAGAAAATATCTTTAGAGATATTGTAAGCCTTTCGACGAGGAAAGTTTAGTTGAAGAAATCCAGTCGACGCCACCTCTACACAAGGGGGATATGTTGGATGAGACTTAGAAATATTTTCTAAGTATTAAAAGGGTTCGATGTAATAACATATGGCATTCGAAGGAGATTTGAATTTGAATAAAGGAATAACTGAATTTCATCCTTATCCATTTTTCAACAGAAGACACATGGAGCTTCAGGGTGAAAGAAAGGCTTGTCGAGCGAAATGTGTCATGTTCAGGGAGAAATGTCGTTAGAGACGGTTATTTCGATTTATTATATATAGGAGTCTTAATGTTAGGAATCCGTGTGTTCATTCATATGTACAAATTCTCACATAAACTTAAAGTATCTGCGTATTAAGAAAGAGTCCTTGAGAAATGTATGTGTAAAACACCATCTTTATTCAGTTTTCAATTTACGTTTCCAAAATTTATTCATTTCTTGCAATTTACTTTCAATTGCTTTTACTGCATTTCCTTACAAGTTTTGTGAAGTTATTTCAAGATTAACTCAGATTAATACAAACAACATTATGAATATTGTCGAAGTGTTCTTAATTTCGAAGAATATTCTTTGAAATAAAGCACATGTCCTAGGATCAGTCTAGTCGATTTTGTGAGTAACCTAAAAACATTTGTTTTGGAAGATTAGCGCTTGTTTACCAAATTTCAGGATAAACACATACATAGGTTTATGGCACTCATAGGTTTCACTAGGAGCCAATTCTGTCTTGTTTTGAATCCTCGCGACTTCCTTGTAATCTCTAGGTTCTTCATCAAGTACCTCACTAGCATAGATTAAAGCAAACGATATGAGATCTGCAAAACCAAGTCTATGAGGTGGCTTCATAACTCTTTTTTACATGTCTCTTTCCAACAGGTTGTCATCAATAGTTTCCTCACTTTCTTCAACATCATGTGATTCTTCATCGACTTCATTTGAGTTATGCGGTTCATCGTCGAATTGCTCCACCTCATTTGGATTATGTCAAATTGTTAAATTCGACTACTTTTCAAATAGTTTAACACTCTGATAACATATGATCCCTCCTTGTATTGAATTTTGTTTGAAAAATTATATGAATTAAGTTTGTTTGTGTAAAAAAAAAACACTCTGATAACATCCATTAAATTTTATATAATAGAAAAATATTTAATTATTTTATATTGGATTATATTGTATTTTTCTAACCATTTTTAAGTTTAGGGAATTTTGACTAATCATAAGGGCAAATGTTAAAAAATCAAATATAAAAATATTGTCTTGAAATTGCTAAATCTTGTTGTTTTAACATTTTATTTTTGAGTATATTTTAAGATGTTATTTTAAGGTACAAATTAACATGTTAGCTTACCAAAAAAAAAAATTAGCTAAAATATTTCATTTTTACCGAGGGTAACAACATTTCCAATTTTGTGAAATGTGCTTAATTATGGTCATAAAATCATATTGGTATTTTTCAAAAAAAATCTTGTATACGTTTACTTTGATGAAAATCTGGACCCTATGAGATATCACCACACGTTTGGTTACGTTACTATACCATCCAAACAACTATATATATGTCTCTCTCTTATAAATTTGAAATTCGAAAAATTCGTTTCCAATTTTTAACTATCTCATCATTATCACTTTTCTTTTACGAATCTGAACCCCACAATAGATCTGTCCGTACACAATTTATTTAATTAACTAAAAATTAATAATTAATAATAATAACACAACAATAAATAAATCCAAATTTCCAAATCAAATTCACGTTGAGCGCTTCTTCAAACCTCAACGGTCACGCATTTTCCCTTCCCTAAAATAAATAAAATTAAAATTAAAACGGCTACATTCTTTCTATCTGTCTCTCTCACATCATTTCAAACTTCAAACTTCAAAACCTCAATCTCATTTTCTCTGCAAAACTCAACTCGAGAACACCGGAATCTAACCCTAAAGCAATTCTCCGATCTCCGTCGTACTCCGTCGTTCAGGTCAGTGTTCTACTACTCACTGCGCTTTTCTCATCTCAATCCCTAATTTTCGAATTTTCATTTCTCTTCCTGACTCACACACTTCAATTTCATTTCTGTTCCTTTTTTACCAACCTTCCATTTTCCCTCCCTCGAATTTCAAATCCTCAAGCTACTTCCAGCTAAGATCTATAATCATTCTCGTAATTATTTCCCCCGTTTTTTTTTTTCAAATTCGAGTAACGTTTGAATTCAGAATTTACTTTTGAAACCCTAACAATTTCTAATTATTTTTTTAATTATTTTTTATAATTTTGTTTCGGACTTCATGAAAAGTAAATTTCAAGTTGAATTAGATATATTTGTAGCTAGTTTATATAAATCTGAATTTTGAAGAGAATGCGTCTGGCAGATACGAGTGATTCGAAATGTCTAATCCTCAGAATGATCCTATTTCGCAAGCTGAGACAACTTGTGGATCGCTTCTGTATGAACTTCAGGTATGCGTTGAATTTTGATGCAATGCAGTTATTTTTTATGCAAAAAAAAAGTGATAATCTATGACCGAAAATGATTGTTAAGCTTTTGAGAATTTATTATTGTTTGTTTTGAATTGTTTATTAGATAATATGGGATGAAGTTGGGGAGGCTGAGCCTGACAGAGATAGAATGTTGTTTGAGCTTGAACAAGAGTGTCTTGAAGTTTATAGAAGGAAAGTAGATCAGGCGAATCGGTCTAGAGCTCAACTGAGACAGGCAATTGCGGATTGTGAGGCTGAACTTGCAGCCATCTGTTCAGCAATGGGAGAGCGTCCGGTGCATACTAGACAGGTTGGCTGTTTTAATAACTGCATTAATCTGCTCTTTTTTGTTTTAGTCTGGGTCTGTTTGTAATTTGATGTGGTAAGATCAGCATTTAAAAATAGCACCCTGAGGGGACTGCTACCCTATTTAATTAAGCACAATAACTTTCATAATTCTGTGAGAGATGGCTCACTAATAGACCAAACGATAAATTCCACTCATCCGTGCTATCAAATTGCGACGCCATGGCCACTATGGCGGATATACATGGCGGTTTTTGCACTCGCCGCAATGGTAAACATCAGCCGTTATTGCGGGTTTTTCTGCCATAATCTGCAATATACATGGCGGTTTCTGGGCTCAATGCAATGGTAAATATCGGCCGCTATTGTGGGTTTTTCCGCATTAACGGCACCACAAAGCGGCTGGTATGGCGGGATTTTGGCTCTCTGCCATGGACCACCATCGACAACACTCCCACTCATTCACATCTACATCCACATTGGCTCTCCGCCATTGGCCTTGCTTATGCAAAATTTTCTGTTTTCTTGGGTATTTTGTTTATGCCAAGTTAGAATGCTAATTTGATTGGTACTAAGTCCCCTTTCTCTTTTGTCTAGTCTGATCAAAATGCCGGAAGCCTAAAGGAAGAGCACGCACGAATTCTTCCACAGTTGGAAGAGATGAAAAAGCAGAAGGCTGAGCGTAGAAATCAATTTATAGAAGTTCAAGAGCAGATTCAAAGCCTCTCAATTGAGATTTTTGGCCCCAAAGATATTCCTTCCATTGTAGATGAAACTGATTTGTCTACAAGAAAACTTGAAGAATTGCACAGACAACTAAATGCACTTCAAAGTGAAAAGGTCAATTAATTTACTTCTTAATGATAATTTGTCATCTTGGTCTTTATCACTATTACCAATTACTAATAATGGTTGTTTGTTCTTTTCATGCAGAGTTCTCGCTTAAAGACGGTTCAGGAGCACCTGTGTACTTTAGAGTCTCTTTGTTTAGTGCTTGGTTTTGACTTTAAGCAGACAGTCCTTGGAATTCATCCCAGTTTAGGAGACTTAGAAGGACCCAAGAGTGTAAGTAATGACACCATCCAGCAATTGGCTGTTGCAATACAACAACTACGGGAAATTAAACTACAGAGAATGCAGAAGGTAAACAAAGATTTAATAATAAATTCTGCCACTTTATATTTTGAATTTTCTGTTCTTTCCTCTGCTTGATAGTTGTAAATGGTGTGTTTGGCAGCTCCAAGATCTTGCAACAACAATGTTGGAGCTCTGGAACCTGATGGATACACCTATTGAGGAGCAACAAAATTTTCAGAATGTTACTTGTAATATAGCTGCTGCAGAACATGAAATAACTGAACCAAACACCTTATCTGCGGATTTCATCAATTGTGTGAGTTAAATGTTACTCGAGTATAATATGGAGTATCTTTCCTTATTTTATGCGGTTCATAATTCATGGAGAAGTACTAATACTAATGCCATGCAGGTGGAGGTTGAAGTATCTAGGTTAGAAGAATTAAAATCCAGCAAAATGAAGGAGCTTGTACTAAAGAAGAGAACCGAGCTGGAGGAGGTTTGTCGGAAGACTCA
Source organism: Vicia villosa (assembly GCF_029867415.1). NCBI lineage: Eukaryota > Viridiplantae > Streptophyta > Magnoliopsida > Fabales > Fabaceae > Vicia > Vicia villosa. Next base: position 179,758 of record NW_026705710.1, on the reverse strand, counting down.
TTTGATTCCAGAAATAGATGGTGCAGTCGAATATGCTGTTGAAGCTATAGAATCCGGTAACATTCTATCTATTTTGATGAGTAATGTGTATCCAGAACATGATTGCAATTATTTCCTTTGCACACTTCTAAGTTCGCATGTTCTTTGTACAGGATCTGTGGACCCTGGTTGTGTGCTTGAACAGTTTGAGCGTCAGGTTGCCCAAGTTAAAGAGGAAGCTTTGGGTCGAAAAGAAATACTTGAAAAGGTTGAGAAGTGGTTAGCAGCATGTGATGAAGAGTCTTGGCTTGAAGAATACAACAGGGTTAGTTGTGTTTGTATTTTCCTTCGGCGTGGCACTTTGACTTCCATTTTTCAATCATACTTGTCTCACACTGTTCATTATTTTCATCTTCCAGGATGATAATCGATATAATGCTGGAAGAGGCGCTCATCTCACTCTGAAGCGAGCTGAGAAAGCTCGTGGCTTGGTGAACAAAATTCCAGGTATCTATAGTTCTTAATTGTTATGCATCTGTCATGGCTCAACGATATAATACATCATTTAATTATGTGGAGTTTCAGCAAAGGTGCCAATTTAAATGTGTAGTGATAGTGCTTAATATTCTAACTTTGTTTGTGAGTTCCAAAAGCAAGAATGGAATAAATAACCATCATAGTTTTTTTTTTTTTTTATTGGTTTCCTTTTACTTTACATTTTGTTCCTCTGCAACTTCATTTCTATGCCAAGCCATCTGCATCAATATTTATATATGTTTGTGATATGTCCTTTTTTCCTTTTGTATATAGCAATGGTTGATGTGCTGACTTCAAAAACTATGTCATGGGAAGCGGAGAGAGGTGTACAGTTCACGTATGACGGTGTAAGTTTTCTCTCTAAGTCCCTGGCAGTTCTCGAACTAAAAATTGGAATGTTCTACTTATTAAGTATTTTTCTTATAGTTGGTTGCTCAAATAAATCAGCTTCCAATGATTCTGTCTGTTTTTGTTTTTTTAGATTCGTTTACTCTCAATGCTTGAAGAGTACAACATATTACGGGAAGAGAAAGAGCAAGAACGCCGTAGGCAGCGGGTACAGTCCTCCTAGTATTGTCTGAGACTGGATTTTGAAAACCCTTGTAATCTCAATACTTTAAGAGTACACCATATTTCGGGAAGAGATAGATATTTTGCATACTTTCTATTTCTCCTAAACTTGTTATAATGTTGTTTTTTCTGTTTCAGGATATGAAGAAGCTTCAGGGACAAATGATAGCGGAACAGGAGGCACTATATGGGTCTAAACCAAGCCCTTCCAAGCCCCAGAGTGTAAAGAAAGGAGCTAGGATGTCAACAGGAGGTGCAGCTAGTAGAAGAGTTTCACTTGGAGGAGCAATGCTTCAGACTCCAAAACCTGATTCCAAAGCTACTGCTAATTCACGTGCCATGAGAAAGACTGACAAAGTGCATCAAATTGAGCAACTAAGTTACCTAGAAGATGGTATTTCCTGTTTATCATCAGGTAGTTTGTTCAAACTCTACTTTTGGTTATACCTTTTGTTGTTGCCAAAAATTTCTTGCATAATAAGAGTTATAGTAAGAGATGATGACATGATATCTGTTTATGTTTTCTATGTACTTTCTCTCAAACTCTTTGCTTAAGTTGAGGCTGTACATTGTAGGAGGAAATAACATATCTGGCGTAGCTATTTACTTGATGTCTATGTATAGCACAAATAGCCACGTATATGATCGATAATATAACTCGGACACATTCTGGTGTACAATATGGACTTAAACTCTAATGAGTGCTTTTTTTTGTCCCTATGTGCAGCTCGAAGAGGACTGGATATTGCTGGTATTCCTGTTAAAAAATATTCATTTGGTGCTGCTAGTGCTAATGGTACGGAATCCCCTCTAACAAAACAACCTAGTGTTCCTGGCATGGAATCCCCTCTAACAAGGCAACCTTTTTCTCCCATCTCATCTAATGTGTCCTCAAAAGCCAATGTGGTGAATGCTGCAAATGAACATAGTACGCGGAGCGAGAAGTTGCAGAAAGTATTGCCACTCAACAATGTGCCCTTCACTAGTCCCTGCAAGGCAATGACTGTGGTTGATACAGAGAATAGAACTCCTAAGACAATGCCCATTCCTATCCCTGCAACACCTTCAACAGTATCAGTTCCTATGAATATGGCCTTGACTCCAGCTCCTTCATCAGTTTTGATGAATGTGGCCATGACAACTCCAGTTCCCTCGTCAGCTCCTTTTGGATTGGACATGACTCCGGGTCAAGAGATCGAATATTCTTTTGAGGAAAGAAGACTCGCTTATTATATGTTAGCCTGATTATCTTGGTTGGCCAAGAGATTACTAGTATTGTTACGTGTGATGGATAAGTCAATTGGAATTGGCTTCCTGATTACATTACGAGAAGTGAATGTAGACTAGGATGTGGAAACTTACTAATGTGAATTTTAGGCTGAATTCATTTTTATTTCCAATTGTTTCATCTGGAAATGGACATTGCTGTATTGAATCCAACTATGGAGAATTATATTTCTATTTGAAAACCTGCCTTTCATTATTGTAGTTTTTCTCAAATTACTTTCAAATTGACTCATCTCGTTTTTTTCTTTTCTTCTACCACTTCCATTCAGGATAGATTTGCATTGAAAACTTTTTATATTTGATAGCTGGAGTAGTAAACCGTATTGCCACATAAGCTCTTGAAAGCATTATTTCTCAACACTTGCTTTAAGTGTTAATATATTATTTAAGCATTTAATTATGATAAACTAAAACACTATTTTTTGAAGCAAATAGAATATATTACTATCAAAAAAGCTGTTTATACATAAAGGTGATCTAAAGATCCAACCTTCTAACAACCAAAATAACCTATAACATCAAAAGTGATTATGATTCCTAAGTTTTCTTTGTTGCCATCTTCATCCTCTATAAACTATACAGTCTAGAATGCTATAAACTATATCAGTATGAGTATGATGTCCAAAAACCACAACATTCCTTCTGAGCCAAATTCCATATAGGGTCTCAGTGAAGGCCAATTTCATGAGGCTAGCTTTCCATCCTTTTTTGGCAACATACTCCTTTATCCAGTTCATCTCTTCATTCCACGGCAAAGGCATATGGTTCACATTAATCCACTCAAGGATCTTCTTCCATATCTCATTTGTGTAACTAAAACACTATTTACATTGATGAAGAGATCGGATGAATATAATGTTCATAGGTTTCAAGTTTAAAAAGAGGAACTGAAATGCTTTTAGTGAAGATAATAAATATTAATTTTAGAAAGATCGAAGAACCCCAAGACGCAAAAACACATGGAAAACATTTACTGACGCAGTGCTTCACAAATTGAAGATTCTTTTTTAATAACCAAGTTTTTTTTAAAAAAAAAATACAAAAAAACCTAATATTTCAAAAATAATTATCTCAATGACCATATTTGGAAAGGGCGCCTTCTATTTTATTTTAAATTTTTTTTTCAATTATCAAATTTACCTGAAGACCAAATATTAAAATTTTCACAGGTAATAGAAAATTTTTAAAAAAAATTGGAGGCGCCTTGTAGACTGGCACCTACATCGAAAACACCCCAAATATAGTTAGTGGAGTAATTTTTTTAAAATATTAGTTAATTTGGTATTTTTTAGAAAAAACTTAGTTATTAAAAAAATTCTCTCAAATTATTGAAATGGAAACATAAATATCATACTCCATCAAATATTGTCTTTAAATTTGTATTACTTTTTAAACAATTGTTATAGGGGTGAGAGTGAAGAGGTGAAAAATAATAATTACTGTGAGTTGAGATAAGATGTGTAAGTCATTAGAAGATTAGAGTTTGGTAGGGAATCACTTGAGGGATATTAACGTTACTATCATAGATAACTACTAGTAAATCACCCGTGCAGCACGGGTATATATATATATATATATATATATATATATATATATATATATATATATATATATATATATATATATATATATATATATATATATATATATATATATATATATATATATAAAATATATATATATATTTATAATATATATATATATATATATATATTTATAAAATATATATATATATATAAAAAATATATATATATATATATTTATAAAATATATATATATATATATATATATAAATATATATATATATATATATATATATATATATATATATATATTTATATATATATAAATATATATATATATATATATATATATATATATATATATATATATATATATATTTATATATATATATTTATATATATATATATATATATATATATATATATATATATATATATTTATATATATATATATTTATATATATATATATTTTTATATATATATATATATATATTTATATATAAATATATATTTATATATATATTTATATATATATATATATGTATATATATATATATATATATATATATTTATATATAATAAATAATTTTGACATTTGAAAATAATATTTTTAATAATTATGTTAATTCAATTTATTAATTAATTTATGTTTAAAAAATAAAAAAGAAAACAGAAAATTGAGAGAGAGAGAGAGAGAGAGAGAGAGAGAGAGAGAGAGAAGAGAGAGAGAGAGAGAGAGAGAGAGAGAGAGAGAGAGAGAGAGAGAGAGAGAGAGAGAGAGAGAGAGAGAGAGAGAGAGAGAGAGAGAGAGAGAGAGAGAGAGAGAGAATTAAAATGAAAGTGAAAATATTGGAGAGAGAAAAGGAAAATGATAATTTAAAAAAGTGAAAGATTGTGGGACATGTGTCGCATTTTGGTTTGTTTGGAAGTTGAATAAAATGGTTGGATTATAAAAAGACAATTTAGTCCTTTTTACTTTGTAAATTGTTGAAACAATAAAGATAATTTGGGTAGAATGGTGAACTTCTTTTTTTAATAGCTTGATAGTAGATTATTGACAATTGGTTGTAAAAAATAATTAATTAGTATGGTGGTCTCTAGTTAAAGAAATTTAACAAATACACAGTTTCTTTTCCTACCTTTATACTTTCTCACAAATTTTTGAGAAAAATCTATAAATGTTTTTAATTTTTTTTTAGATATATCTTTGGACGTATCTATTTTTCACAAAATTGAACATAAACGAGTGACTCATCCCATTATAATTAATCTCGAAGATGCATCCCCGAATAAACTCTATTTCTTTTATAAAAAAACGGTGGTTTTGAATACGCATATCCCCAAAATTCCCTGTTGTGTTTTTTTAGTTTAATATTGAATGTATCCGGATGTATATACCAACAATGTCCCTATTAAGAAAACAATAAAAAAAACGATTAAAAAAAATTTAAAAATATGAATATATAACTAAAAATCAATTAAAATAAAATTAAGTGTCTACATATTTTTTCGGATTTTTCTTGAAAATATGAAAACAAAAAATAAATCAAATAAAATAGAAAAACAAGATATTTAAGGGTTTTTAGGGTGATGTCCCATATTTTTTATGATGAAATGGCACGGTAAAATTTTAATTTAGAGTCAATTTGTCAGAAAACTGAGTTTTTTTACGCTAGATCGCGTAAAGGCTAGAAATAGAGGAACACATGGGCCAAAATGCGAGGATACAATTCCAATGACTCTAATATTGGTTAAAATTGACAGAGTCCCCGACAATGACACCAATTTTAATGAAAACGTCTGAATTCACCCTGAAAATTTTTGAATATGCATCTCCGAACCAATTTTTGGCAAAAACGGGGTAAGGTGCGTTCGGAGATGCATCTACAAAAATTTATGAGGGAAATTTTGAGTTTTCAGAGGTGTGGGCACTACTACGAAAAAATCATACCACAACGGTTGAAAAAGAGACACCACAATGTCTGACCAACCGTTATAAGGTAAGAGGTGGTTGTATGTGTGGTGCTTTCCACCATGGTCATAAGGCAGTGATAATAAGGCATGATGCGCGCTACCTATCTCAACGGTTATGATTAACAACCATTAAGATGTATATTTAGGTAATGGGTTTGAAACCCAGTAGCATAAATTTATTTGGAATATAATTAACATTTCACCACATTTACAATAGATATCTGTTGTGGAAAGTACCCTGAGTTTATTATATAATATATAGATTACTTGTTTTCCATACACCTCACTAAACAAATACAACCATTCAAATCGGTGAAGAAGTATATAATATGAAAATTAAACTATTCTTGAAAAATAACTTAAACAAGCTACTGTTTTTCGAATTGCATGCATGTCATAACTCATATCTTGTTCTTTAACATATAGAATATGGTTCAATGGCCTAAGTCCTTCATGGCCTCGATTCCTTTGCTTCTAGTTTATTTTGAATAACATCAATTTATTGGCTAAGTCTGCCTCATCATCGTCATTATCATGATGATTGTGACGATGACTTATCATCATAACAATTATGATGATAAGTGACGATAATAAGGTAGACTTAGCCAATAAAGTGAATTTATTCAAAATAAACTATAAGAGAAGGAATCGATGTCATGAAAAACTTAGGTCATTGAACCATATTCTATATGTTAAAGATCATGAGATGAATTATGAGATGCATGCAATTCGGAAAACATTGATTGATCTAACTTGGTTTTCAAATAAAACTTAATTTTCAGATTATAAGTTTCTAAATCAATTTAAATGAATGCATTTTTAGTGAAAGGTTATCGAAACAACAATCTACATACAATATAATAAACTCAACTTAATCTTCTGTCAATCTACATAAGAAATTAAAGAACAAAACATTACTAAGTTACAAGAAAAATGCTTATTATGACTTAGCAATATTTTATTCTTGCTTTGAGAATATTAATCAACAATAACAGTTATCAACAACACAACAACAACAACAAACAACAACATACATTTTATCAACAAGACAATGACAACCTACAATAACATACAATAAATAATACATAATAAAATGTTTCACGAACGTACATTTTATTGAAAAGAATCTTGGAGTTAATGATGAAGTTCATCTACTTTATGTTGGTATGAAAAAAATACAAGGCAGATGAAGTTTACACAATAGCTTCATACTTCTTGTATTGCTTTTCCATAGCAACACAAACCATATGTAAATCATAGCCAAAGTATGCGATTTGTTAAGGTGGTTTTCTTCATTCATTTTTCTTATAAGTCATAAAACATAAACACCATGAAATTAATAGCATACATGGAACGTTAACCAAATAAAAAAAGAGAATATCATGCCAAATGAAAAAAAAAAACTTTTTTTAACAAGAACTATAGAAAATGGGAGAAGTTGATTACCTATAAATTTTAAGAAGCTTATGAGACGAGTTCGCTGCGTGGAAAAGACAGATGTTAGAGTTTTGTTTTGAGAAAACTGGAAGAAATATTATGAAGAAGAAGAATAAAGATACACTACAACAAATAACACTTTTTATGACCAAACTTTCACCACATACAATAAAAAATTGCGGGTACATGTGACCGGAGTACCTTGTTTTATTTAAATAATAATAATAATAAATATGTTATCTCGGATTTAAATAAAACCGACATAAATATATGCTCAGGATTTGACATTTGATTCCCATCTCCTACTATTTAATGTTTTATATGGAACCAAAAAGGCGCCTTTATTTTTTTTAGATTTTACGACGGATATGTTACCTCGATTTTCTATAAAACCGAGATAAAAACTGATTAATTTTTTTATTCCTTTTGAAATAAAAGAGATGCCTTTATTTTTTATAGATTTTACGTCGGGTATGTTACGTCAGTGTTTTAGATTAACCGCAATAAATACTCTTTATATTTTTTTATTCCCTCAGTGTCTACCTAATTCAATTTTCGAGCCCTAACGAAAGAACACTACTTCTCCAGCCAACGAAAGAACACTTCTTTTCCAAGGAGCACTAACAAAAGAACACTACTTCTCTAGCTAACAAAAAAACTCTCTCACCATTAATCTAAAACCTCTTCTTCGTGGTATGTTATTATTGTTGTTGTTGTTCTCCATTATTGTTGTTCTTGTTCTTGTCGTTGTTGTTCTCTATTACTGTTGTTCTTGTTGTTGTTTTTGTTGCTGAGAAGATTTATTTTATGGCTCGTAGTTGGGCCTCTTCGTTATGTTCATTTCTTATTCAAATTTTGTAACAATAACTTTGAGTTGTTTAAGGTTTTGGTTTTGGTGTTTTGGATGGTTATGCAAACGTATGTTTTTATAAGAATAAATATTGGTTAATGTACAAACTACCTTGAAGACTATGCATCAAGAATCCAAGAAAGAGAATAATAAGGAATATGGGAAAGACAACAAGATAAATTACTCTAAGTTATAATTTCTATGTTTTATATTTTTGTGTATGAAGCATTAGTGTGTCATTCACATTTCCTTTATTTTTGTTTTATTGCAAATGTGTTTTGGTTTTATTCAGATTTAGTAGCATATAACCATAGGATGAAATCTAATAGATTAGTGTGTATGAGAAAAGATTTCTTGAATTCCTTGAAATCATAGAATAAAAGTCCTATATTAGTTTTAACCTTAAGCTGACAAATTAGAAATTATACAATAAAAATTTTATTAAATAAACTTACAAAAGTTCATTTTTGATTAATCATATCTAAATCCTCTGGCTGAGAGAAAGTTTGACCAAGTATAATCTACTTCATCATCATTATCATCAGAATCGATGATGACTGGCCTTTTCACCCTTCTTCTTCCTGAGAGCTCTCCTGGGTCTCAAAGGTTCGGTAGCAGGGTCTCTTTCAACAACTTGGACCTCTACAGTCACATCAACTTCTATTCTCTCAACATTGGATGAAGTATTCATTTTGATTCTTCATCTTCTCTGATTTCTTTAGATGAAGTTTCGGCATAAGTATTTATTTTGATTATTCTTCTTCTCTGATTTTTTGAATGAAGTTCTTTTTGTGTTTTGGTTCAAAGAGGATTTCCGCTTTTATATTGGTTCTTTTGATTCTTTCTCTTCTTTTATCTTTGAAAGTCTAAAAGCCGAAAGATTTCACGCATGCCAAGTTTCCTTGTAATTATTACTTCTTTAAAGATCTTTTGGTTGACTAGCTATCTCAAGCTGTTGAATAACTACATCTCTTTGTCTTTTCAAATTTCTTTTTCCCTTCTTTGATATTCCTTCCACTCCTTCTTATGCATAATTTGATGTAATAATGTGTATATTGTTGGTTGTTTGGTTCCTAATAGAATTGTGTCATTGATGTTATTATTATTCTTGTTCTTGTTCTTCTTCTTCTCCATTACAATTATTAAGAACATTGATCTATTACTTTGGCTGTTCAAAACACCGAGTGTTAATATTGGACGTGCCATCCAGCTCTGAAAATAATAAAAATGTTGATGATGGGGATCGAGCCCACGTGCTGTTAACTTTACTCCTCGATTTTTTAGTATCCGAGGTGATAAGGGGTAGCTTTTCAAGATGCCCTTCGTTACCTCGCTTTCGTAGCAGAGGTCAAACGCATTTTGCGTCCGAAGTTAGATGTGTTTTTTGTAGTAGTGATAAAGCTTTGTGTTCGTTGCGTTTGAACTTGATTATCTTTATGTTTGAATAAGCATATGAGGACGAGTTCGCTGCATGTGGAAGAGAGAAATGTTAGGGTTTTATTTTGAGAGTGAGACTATTTTGTGCTAAAGCTTTAATAACTTCGCTTATATTTCATTAACCAATTTTATTTTAGTATTAACAATTATTTTTAATATCTGGCTGTTTATTAACCAACTTTATAACTGTATCAACCAATATTTTACTTTTCATTGATCAACTTTGTTTTACCACTAAAAATTATTTTGAATATTTGTGCAATAATTAACCAACTTCATCACTTTATTAATCAACTTTTTTACTTTTCATTAATCAACTTTGTCTTACTACTAAATATTTTTAATATCCGAGCGTTTATTAACCAACTTCATCATTTCATTGATTATCTTTTTATATTTCATTAACCAACTTTATTTTACCACTAAAAATCATTGTTCTGCACTATTCACAGACACTGTTCACTGTCAGCGTTAATATCAATGTTCATAAATATATTTTTTATTTAAAAGTTCACTATATAAATAGTGTAAACAATATTTAATGTAAATATTGAATCCATAATATGAATGTATGAATAGAGTTAGGATCCTCTCTCTCCCATTTTCCTCATATAAATGACACCCATATCTAAAGACATGTGACATATATTTACTAATTATTTAATTTTATACATATAAAAATAAAATTATAGCAATAAAAATATCTATTTTTTTAAAGAATTGGAGAGGATCTATATCCAAACATAAGAATAACATTTCTAATTTATTAAGTGGTCATAGACTCATAGTTAACTAGAAAATAGAAAGTGACGAAAATGAAGACAAAAAGAGCACAAGGTTTGGTGCATCATAATTAACTTCAAGAATATAACAAAACCTGCTTACCGAATTTCAACACAATTTTCTGAAAACCATGATACCATCTCCATTTTTCATATAAAAAATATTTCAATATCTTCACGCCTTAATATTTTCATAATTAAAATCAGAAAGTGTGTTTTCACTTTTCGAACACAGTCAACAGAAAAAAAAAAAAAAAAAAAACAAACAAACGCATTTACAATTACAGTGGCACCTTCCGTAAATTCCTCAAACTTCAAGCCCATTTAATTTCCCATTTTAATTTCCATTTTTAAATTCAATATTTGGTCAACTTTAATTTTTATTTAACTCAAAAGACAAAGAACTTGTCAGTAGTTAGGAAAATGCAATGGTTCTCTTCTAAACTTTACAGCTTTAAATATTTTTTAAATCAAAAACTTTAATTAAAATAATTAAATAAATCCCAATTTCTTTCCTTTTCAAAAATGCAACCTATTTTTTAATCTATTCAAATTAAGTATCTGCATTCACAGTTATTTATTTATTCAACTTTATTAAATTTCCAAGACGGACGTGAACCATTTTCTTAACCAAAATTTATAATACCAATTTTTCTATTAAAATATTAATTCATAATTAAAATCCGAATATTTAATTACTTTATTTTAATATTTATTTAATTTTGCAAATTTTTTTATCAACTTTATTTATTTACTCAACCTTTTCCATCAAAACCCTAATTTCATAAATTTCATAAATCAGTTTTCAGATTTTCTTAACCAAAGTTTTTATTTTTTTTCTTGGTAATTTTCAGAATTTGTAGAATTTTTTCCTGTAATTTCAAACTTTTTGGTGTTCTCTACAATGGTGCAGATTTGAGCTACGATTTTCTCGGAGACCAAGGTCAACTGTTTCAATTCCATTTCTAGGTCTTTAATTTTCATCATTTCTTACAAAAATTGCTGTTTTTGAAGCTTAATCTGTGGTTGTAAAATCTTCTGCATCAAAATCTGTTTTATGAAGTTAATTTTGAATTTTCTGAGTTTTTTTAGTGTGATTGGTGTGTGAAAGCGTTTGAATCTTGAATGGTTAGGGTTTAAACCGAATTTAGAAGTGTTGGGGTTCTTAGTTTTTCTATGATTTGCATGAAAATGGAGGAAAGAGAGAATTTTGGTGCTGTGAATGCAGTGGCGGGTAATCAAGTTCCAGTGAGCTTCCATGGAGCTCCAAGGATTGAAAACAACTTGGATTTTTCCATGGTGACAGTGCCGGTGTCGGTGCCGGTGACCGCGGTGAAGAAGAAGAGGGGGAGGCCAAGGAAGTATGGGCCAGATGGGAAGCCTGCTCCTGGGGCTGTGACGGCGCTTTCGCCGATGCCGATTTCTTCGTCGATTCCGCTGACTGGAGAGTTCTCTGCTTGGAAAAGGAGTGGAGGGAGGCCTGTGGAATCTATCAAGAAATCAGCTTTTAAGTTTGATTTTGAAAGTCCACCTGGACAAGGTAGTTTATTTATAGCTTTTTGATCTTTTCAATTTCAAGGTTGAAATATTTTGAAGCTTTTAATTTTAGTAAGTCTTTGTGTTAGTTTGACTGTTATTTATGTTTTTAAGATTTTGTTTTTACTGTTATATTTGCAGTTTTTAAGAAATGATGAATCTAGTCTACTGGTTCTTGTCATTTTCCTTTTAAATAGAGGAATAACATAATTGAAAATACTTTTAATTTTAATTTTTGCTTTGAATTTTAATTGATATGGAGGTAGTTATTTTCTCTGATATGTGTTTTGAATATGCAATTTTGTATTTTTGCTTGTGAATTGTGATAGAGTTTACATTTGGAGGGTGGGGAGTTGAGTGGACCCATAACTGAGATTCCTTTTCAGATTGAGTACAAATTCTGAGGTGGATGTGGATATTTTTGTGGTTGAAAGTGAGTTTTTGGTTATGTTTATGTTTAGGGTAGCATATGATGCTTCTTATTTTCCTTTATGAGAAGAAGTAAAGGATTGCATCGGAGTAAATGAAGGGACCAGCTAGAATAGAACTGGTCTAAGTCCTAATCTAGTAATTAATTTTAAGAGCTTAGTTTACTAATTGCCTTGTTGGCTGATTTGAATAATGTTGTAATATAGGAACTTATCTATTGTTATGGATACTATGTGGCCTCGTAGAACGGTAGTATCAAACAATATTGCAGTCAAATGCATTGAAATGTAATATAGGAGCTTTGAGTAAATACCAAAAAAGTCATAAAACAAACAAGTTTACGCATCCAAAGGTTTAATGTATCTAAAAAATTGATGTTTATATCCTTGTATTAGAAGAAAACCCTAAAATATATTCTGTAAAAAAATATAAAAACATAAAAATATACTTAATATTAAGTTTTTCATTTTGAACATTTATTAACTAGTGGTACCACTGCCATTTTGACCTGTAAAGCGAGCGTAGCAGCAACCAAGAAAATCACTCCTCTGCAGAACAGGCTTCCAATAGAAGCCGGTAGCTTCTATGTTGTTTTATTTCTAGCATTTTAAACAACAAAATAAAGAAAAATGGCAAAAATCATTAGTACTTAATACTTCATTTTCTTTCCTATTTCTGTTTGTTTGGTTTCCCTTTTCTTTATCTTCCAATATCCAAGTAGGCCCCATTGTGCAGGATAAATTTCACATAATAACCAGGATGATCTGAATTATGAATGAACTGGTTGTTGTTCTTATGTTTCTAAATTATAAAGGAAGATCCACTCTGGACTTCCATTATTACATTTCTTGTTTTTCTCCATCAATTAATCCTCCTTTATGTATTTTACGTAGGTGTAAGTGTAGGTGCAAGTGCAGGTGCAGGTGCAGGTGAGGGAATTGCTAAGGCAGTAGGTGCCAATTTCATGGCTTATATACTTACAGTGAATTCTGGCGAGGTAATCTATTCACTTCCCTTTTAGTGCCTATATCCCGAAGTTAAGTTATGATGTTACTATAAGTCTACACCAATCAAATCATGTATGTATGAATGCCTGATGCAAATAATGTTGTTCTTTTCCTATGTTGATATTCTATATACATTTTTCAGTACCTTGTGTATGCTTATTGTTCATCTATTTTACACGTGTTTCTGTACCGTGTGTCTTAGGATGTCACCATGAAAATTATGTCCTCCCAACAAGGATCACGTGCTATATGCATTCTCTCTGCAACTGGCACAATTTCAAATGTTACACTCCGTCAATCGACTTCTTCAGGGGGTACTTTAACATATGAGGTGAGTTCAATATGCATTAATTTGTTTCTATATCAGATTGGAAAATATGTACCATAATGTCCTCGGTTTAAATACAGCCCTTGCCCTCTTGTATTCTGTGTATTTATTCTAGATATCATATATCAATTTTACATTAATTCCCCTTAAAGGGAAGTCTCGTCTATTAGATTCTTTCTCATACTGTGTGCTTTTACAGGGACGGTTTGAGATTCTTTCCTTGTCTGGTTCCTTTATGCCAACCGAGAATGGAATTACAAGAAGCAGATCTGGTGGGATGAGCGTGTCTTTGGCAGGTCCAGATGGTCGAGTATTAGGTGGCGGACTCGCTGGTTTGCTTATAGCTTCTGGTCCGGTGCAGGTAATCCTCAAGAGTATGTTCGATAAAAGGAAAGTGTTTTAATCTTTTTCCCACACTCACTATCTTGTGCATGCATCAGGTTGTTGTGGGAAGTTTTCTTCCTAACCACCATCTAGAGGATAAAAGCAAGAAGCAGCGGGTGGAGCATAACATATCAACCATTACACATAATCACCCTCCTCCACATATTAATCATCATCATCACCACACGTCTAATGAAGTAAGTTTCGGTGGTGTGAAACCTATTATGACACCTGCTGCATTTCAAGAAGAGAAAATTGTTTCTTTCAACAACAACAACAATGTTCAAGACTCCAGGAACAACTCATCTACTGATGACAAAGATCCTTTACCTGAAAAGGATTCTAATCATAGCCAATCAAATGGTTGAGTTGACTCAACCTCATACTACACTGATGCTCTCAAAATTAACTTGTCAAGACAGAATTGTGGTTGTCATCATGTGTCAAAAGTTCCAATGTTTAGTGGTAGGTGTTAGTTTTCCACGTTGTTGTTGTTTTGTTCCCCTTATATATCTTTAGAAATGTTTTGTTTACTCATTATGGCATCAATTAGATATAGGTTACTTCTTGTGCTATAATATGGATGCTAAATTAAGTGTGAGTGGATGTGATGTAAACTGTTATTTTGTTGTGAAAGATGAATTTGCATATCTGCAGCTTCTTAGGCTTTTACATTCTCTTGTTGATAAAAGGCCACTCTTCCTATTTATAATTCATATACTAGTATAGTTTTCTAGTTAATCAATTAATTGATGATTATAACTGTTTTTGAAACTAGAGCTATTGCCATCAACTTTTTAATAAAGATCCATTAGTTACTTAAATTATTATGTTTGTTTCCCGAATAAATTGAGATGAGCTTTCTTCCCTTGAGGGACAAAAGAATTGTTCGATGAACGATGAAATAGAATTTTTGCACGGTGAAGTAAGTTTTCGATATGGTGGAGAGGGTTGACCTATAATGTTAGTACTCCAACTCCGAAAATAAAAAGTAATATGAGAGTGAGAATGATTTAAAATCACACTTCATTCTTCGCGTGGAATTCTTTATACATGAGTTTGATGAGGGGTTCAAGATCTAAATTAGATAGGAGCCTTCTCTTGTCGGGTCATTGGCCATTCCAAAACAGCTATCTCCATGGTTTTTCGTGGCGTGATCGTTAGGGGTGTTCAATGGTTCCGAAAAATCCGAATCAAGCAAGAATCCAAATCAAACCATAGTGTTTGGGTTGAGTATTTTGTAGTTCGGGCAAAAATCGAGCCAAACCAATGAAACCCGATGTTAATTGGTTCGGACAACGAAATTTCAAAATTCTTCTCACGAGCCCGTCTATGCGAACCAACCATAATTAATTTGAATAATTTATATCATCACTATTATGAACCTAGTATAAAGTATTCAACTTCAGGAAGAAAAAATGAAACGCTATTTATGACATTCACAATTTATACGAAGACAAGAAACAATTATAGGAATTTTATACTATTATGAAAATTAATTGATGTAAATTATATATTTTTAAAAATATTTTTACACATTTGTTTCTAATGTATCCGATCAATCCAACACAAATCAACCAGTTGTTTCTCGGTTTGGTTTGGTTTGAGTTTTATCACAAAAATGTGCAAATTCAATCTAAAACAATCCATATATTTTTTGATCGGTTTGGACATCAGGTTCTCTCAAAACTGAACTAAAATGTTCCGCAGACACCCCTAGTGATTATGATAAGCATTTTAAAGAACTAGGCCAAATTCACTTCACAAGGATCATTGCTTTGAGAAGTGGAAGACGTTTGACAGCCTGTCTGAACAACCTAGGGAACATGTGCATTAAATTCGAGTCTCATTATTGAGATGTTTCACATAATTTTTTTGACACGTGGCTTTAGGTTTTTATACAAAGGAGTGACACTTCTTCCGAGGACACTCAAGTGTCGTTGTATTCCAGAGGAGAAATCTAACCATTGCATTCGCGTCTCTCCATTTACTTTCATTATGCGTCCTTGATTGATTTTCCCCACTTCTCTATATAAGGGTCACTTGGAATTTCAAAACTCTTTTCGTCCTTTACACAAACTGCAAGTTTCTTTTTTTCCTACACGCTTTGATTTTCTTTGAATTTTGTCAACGCCTATTTTGTTAATTTCCCCTTCTTTGTGTTATACATTTCATGGTCTAGTGCATCTTCTAGGTTATCTCTTTTAACTATTATCTCTGTTTTTCGATTTTCTTTGGTACTTTATTGCTCTTTTCTGTTGAAAATTCAATGTTTTCCTCTATTTCCCTAGATATGGTCCACGTAGGAAATGTACCAATAAATATAATAAATATATGCAGTAGTGATAATTCCTCTTTTACAACTAGGATAGTAAACACAAGAAAGCAAAATATTGACCCTTTAGAGGTTAACCAACCAGTTGCAAACTTTATCATGCTTAGCAATAGCTCTGAGTTTAGAGGGAGTTTCACTGAAGATGTTATAAGACTCTCTAATTTTCATTTTTTTAGAGGTGCAAATGATTCCTCCAAAAGTGATGAAGGAAGAGACCATGAGAGTCCAAATGTTAGGGACGTAAATGTAGGTTCCCTTTTTCTCTTGCCGTCTCTTGTGGATTTGGAACTTGCCGAGGTTGCTTGGAACAGACATATGACTGAATATTTTGTTAAATATTTTATGGTGGCGCATGGGCGGGATCCAAATGATATGGAGATTAAATATCATATTATCTTTTGAAGTCATCTTCGGATTCATGACAAACATTATCTTTTTAATGAATCATGGAAATATATGATCAGTAAGGAATGCCAGAGTTTGGTACCGCCTAAGGATGTCGTTTAGTACCACTGGGTGGACGGGGAATTATTGGGACTGACTTCTTACTTCAACAACGTCACCTTTTGGGAGGGTTCCCATACTGATGTGTGCTCGTCCTCTAACTGGTCGATCTTCTATGTTGATGGTTCCAAGAAAATATGTAACTTCTTGGATGGGTTCTCGATTCCGTTTTGTGAATGTGTGTTTTCAAGATCGAAGTTCAAACTACTTTTCAATTACTTCAAGGAGGGGTTGAGGAAGCATCTTTAGATAGCTCTGCCCCTGCTCCACCCAGTGACTTGGGCATCTATTAAAGTAATCTAGTATTGGTGCAAGTACTAGGAGTCACGGGCTAATCTCGTTCTTCCAACCAATCAAAGTATTTGACGTGTAACTTGAAAGTTGGAAAAATTTCAAAGACTGTTATTTTTTGGTGACTCCTCTGACCCAAGAGCCTCATTCTCTCTTCTGTAATGTCCCAAAAGGCGAGACTCCCTTATTCCGGCTTCTCAGGCCTTAAACTGGGGAAGAGTAAGTAGAGAATTTTCAGATACTAGGTCCAAAACCATTTTAACCGGGGATTGAGGACCTACACTTACTCGTCTAAACCTCTGACCCCTGAGGAAGAGGCGTCGAAGGTGGGCTTGATAGCCTTTTGGGAGAGTTTGAGCTTTGAAAAAGGGGTTGGTCCTTCAGGAGAACCTCCTAACCATAAAAATTTGCTTTATCTACACGCAGGCGGTTGTGGACGCGACCACCACTCTAAATAGAAAGAACCTGTTTAGTGAGGAGATGATTTATTATATATTTGTCTTTGTCATTATTATAGTATTATGCTCACTATCCTTTATCGTGTTTTGCTGATAACATGACATCTCTTAAGAATCTTTTCAAGAGAAGGAAGTCTTTCATTGTGGATGAGGTGATTCCATATATATATAACACTTACATAAATAAAGTTTGCTAATTTTTTTTATAATTTATAACCCATAGAGTTCTGGATGAATTTTAAGAAAGTAGAATATGCCTTCCATACTTTCCATTATAAAATGTCTAAGACCAAGCAAGCATCAATAAATATTTAGGCCACTTACTGACATTTACTAGCAAAGTAAAATTGCAGGCAGCAAGAATATTCATACAACTTTTTATTTTGTTAAACATTTGATATAATTATTTTAAGTAATAAATTAAACATTTTCATACGTTCAATGGGATGTTTATTGAATTTCTAAGCTTCTCATGTACCAAATGTGTTAACCTTTTGTTTATGGTGGAAAAGAAGGGAAACACCCAAAACAAAGAAGGTAAATTCTTTGGTACCCATGAATTCAAGTTGGGTACCGGTATCTTTAGTGTAAATTATTATTAAATATTAATTTATTTTAAAATAAATAAAAATAAATAAGTGACATGGCATGAAATTATAACATTTGATTGGTTGAGGGTACCGGTACCCATCTAAACTCAAGGGTACCGGAGTGTTCACCAAGAAAGAAACATAAAGAGATAAATACAAAGCTGACTAGAAAAGAAAACGACTTACGCCCAAAACAAAGAAACATAAAGAGAAAAATACAAAGCTGACTAGAAAAGAAAACAACTTTCAAATATAACACGCGATATAAAATCATGGCAACAAAAAATATTACTCTCTCCATTTCACAACGAATAATTTATTTGTGGAATTTTGATTTTGAAATAATTAAGTATTAAAAAAATATTACACAACTAACCATCTTTTAATTTTTTTTACAGAAATAATCATGTTTTAGAAAAGACAAACAAGATCAAGCTATCTCATATGGCGCATGCACTTAAATTTTCATATAGGCGTCATATGAGATGACACATTCATTACCTTCACATGAGATTGGTCATAGGCGTCATCTCATTTTCCTTGACCATGACACGTGTAAGCCATGCCATGCACACCATATGAGATAGTTTAGGGAAAAAGTAATACACCTAGGTGTCATCTCATATAACACCTCCCTTATAAAATTAAATTGATGTGCCATCTCATGACTTAACCATGTAAACGAATTCCGAAACATGGTTATTTGTGTAAAAAATTCAAAAGATAATTATTTGTGTAATATTGTTTCAATATTTGGTTATTTTAAAAAAAAAACTCATTTATGTGTTTCAAAATAAATAACTCATTTTAATTTATTAAATAAATAAATAAATAAATTTCTTTTTTTCTTAATTATATCAGTTAATTATTACTATTTTCATCACTTCAAATGCTTGATAACATTTTGATAAAAATATCATTGTCTCTTTCATTTTATAGAAGGATTTCAAATTGCACATTAATTAGACATAGAGTCTCGAAAGAGTTAATATAAAGTGGACACACCTCACCTTGCGTCTACTTTGATATCATTTTTTAGGAGGATTTTGTTTTTCTCTTTTTTATTTTGGGGTTTTAGTTTGATCTTCTTTATATATATTTCTGTTTTATTTTTAATATTATATTTATGGGCTATAGTCATAGGACAAAAGTATCTTTCGGAGCCAACATAATCAGAATACTTAGTTACTTCTAGATGATAGAATGATCTTAATTCAATAAGAAAAAGCAATTTTGTAAGGACTAGTTAGGTCAAACTCAAATTCTAATATAGTATAGGAGCCTACCGATCAAACCATATATTATCCACCATTTATATCTCGCACCAAACCCGAAAAGAGTGTCAGGCGCGAGGGGTGTATTGGAATGATTCGAAGTCCCACATGGTCAGACATAGAACATCTAATGAGTTAATAAGAGTGGACACCCCTTATCTTACAAGTCGGTTTTGTAAGGATGAATTATGTCAAACTTTTATTTATTTATACATTTTTTTAATATGTCTGAAAGGTTCAACTGAATAACTCTTTATGAAACGGAAATAGTATATAAATATATAGGTGTGTGTTTTATTGATCTAAACTTGATTATTTTGGTTGATATTAATTATTTAAATCTAATTTTAAAATATGATGTAATTTTTGTTTCTTAGTCATCTCCCTTTGCCTAATTTTTATTTGGGTTAAATATGTTTTTGGTATTTATAAATTATTAAAATTTGTTTTTGTCCTATAAAAAAAATGGTATGTTTTGGTCCCTACAGAATTATTATGCAAGTAATTCTAGTCCTTACTGTTAAACTAATGTGTATTTTTGAACAATCGATTATTGGAAGTTAATAACCGATTGGCCTAATCGATTAGGTGAGTTATTTCACCCATGGATTATTTCCAAATTTAAACCCCAATTTGACCTATAAATAGAGAGCTTCTCTGCCACTTTTTTATATCCAGAAAACAAGTTTTTGTTTCACTTTTATTTCTCTCATCATTTTCACCAAGTCTCTTGTTTTTCTCACATGTATTAGCCATATTGATTCGCGAGTATTCTTGAGTCTAAGTGAGTCTTTTTGTTGTGGGTGACGTCTTAATTATAATTTTCCAAGAGTGTATTATCTCTTAAGTAAATATTTCTTGTATAAGAAGTTTTTTGGTTGCGATATAAACTAGTTAAAGCTCTTATTTGAATTGGGGGATTGTCTTAGAAAGTCTTCATACTTGATTTCTTAATTTTGCCAAGAAGAAAATCTCTCTTTTGGTTCATGAAGATCAACCATCAAAATATCCACAATGATTTAAGATCTCCATGATTAAAAGCTATGTTGACTTGAGATTAGCTTGTGTATAATTTCACCTGGTTCTTGAGTCCAACATGGTTAAATTCTCAGTTAGTTCGAGATTAGCTCGTAAAAAATATCAACTCGGTTCATGGTCAACCTATGTAAAACCCTAGTTCGGATTGGAGTATATCCAACTCAAAAACTCCATTTCATTTTTTAGGATAGCCAACTCAAAATTCCATCTTAGTTTGAGATCAACATGTGGAGAATCTTTGTTCGATTTAGAGGATAACCACTATAAACTAAGTTTGTTGGTTGTAAGTTAGTCTTAAAACTTAATTTCCTTTTATAAGGAGGTTCATGGGCATATCCTTATATAAGGTCTCAAGTTTATTAGATGCTCTCAAGAATAATTCTTGGGGAAAGAGTATGTCAATTTAGGACGAACTTGTATAAATCTATGATGTTTCTCTATATTCCTCATCTCTTTATTTTATTGTCTTTCGTTTGGTTTTTTGCTGCCTATTTACTCATTTCTTTTACAAAATATTTTCAAACTCTGTTTTTCAAAATGATTTTGTTTTCAAACAGATATTTTCAAACCTACAAATTTCACCCTCCTCTTGTATATGGAGGTTTCAAATCGGTGGTCTCCGGAAACGCAATTTTTCGCAATTGTTCTTTCATGTGCAATTTCACGGTGTCACCCCCTTTAGAAAACTTATCCATTATCTCTTCCAACTCGTCGGTGATGGTAATTTTGGATTCACCCTCTTTCGCCGGTTCGAAATCATCAAAACGGAGCTTTTTCCAATGATTGATTACTTCATCCATGCCTCTCGGGGAATTCAACTTCATCTTTTTAGAACGTATACAAGCACATGGAAGCCAGTAGGTTTTTCTAATCGTACACCCACATTGTGAACTATCCGGACCAGTCGTTTTCGCCCGCTTCGCTTCATGAAAAACACAATTCAATCCAGCACGAGATATGTTGTAAATCAATTGCAAGTAGAGATTTTTACCCTTAAACCGGTGTTCCACAACTGTCTTGCTCCGACCAAAAGATGTTTGAATTTCATTATGTTGATTTTGAGCATTTGATTCACGGTGTCCCATCCCCTACACAAATCCCCCTTACTATCACCCAACCATTTCTTCAACGCCGCATGTCCGGATTCAACTCGGTTAGTTTTAGTGCAACCAAGATGTCTAACTCGGTTCGTCCAAGCACAAACAACTTTTTCTTTTACTTTTTCTAGGATAGTACTTTTGACGTAATGACAAAAAATGTTCAATCCGACACACAATGTCCGAAATTGTACCACTTTCTTGGTATACAATTTTTCGGAACGTGCATCTAAAATCTCCCTCCATGCGGCCATTATCTTGTCGACCACAACACCGACTTTGATGATGTTTCCATTGTCATCCTTTCTTTCGTGTCAACCGCGTGTTTGAGCTTACTTCTCACATTGCATGTTATGTGATACCGATAAAGTAATGCGGTTGATGTCGGGAAGACGATACTGACCGCATTCATCAAAGTATTATCTCGGTCGGTAACGATGATACTAGAAATATTCTTTTGATCAACCAACAAAGTCTTACATATTCCCAAAGCCCATGTAAATTTATCTTCTTTCTCACATTCCAAAAAAAACAAATCCAACCGAATATGTCTTGTCTGTGGAGGTCACACCAACAATTTCTAGAAGCGGGAACCTATACTTGTTGGTCTTGTACGTCGAATCAATTATAAGAACGGTTGGAAATGTGTTGAACAACTTAATGCTTTTGGGATGAGTCCAAAATATGTCATGAACCGTAACTTTGTCCTCACAAGTTCTGAAGCTTGAAACGTATTGGTTATCACCCAAAAGTTTCAAAAGGTGTTGCATTTCCGACCTCGGGCCATTTTCTCAACTTTAAGATTGTACCGTTCATTGTATACCTGCTTGATATTTGAAACACTATCTGGTCTTTTTCGCTTCAAATCGGCAAGTATGTTTCTCGGCGCAATTTTGATTATCGATAATTCCGAAATAACATACTTCTCTCCGCGAGACAACCGACACGCAATTGGATGCCTGTGTAGCTTAGTTTCCAATGCATGATTATGAACTCCACAAATGACGCTAAAACGCCACAATCATCAATCATATGAGTTACGCGCAACTTAAATGGACACACACACACTTTCTCGATCCCGTGTCATCGTGTTTTAACACCCGATTTGTTGGTACATACTTCCCACTCGCAATTCAACACAACAAAAGCTTTCCTTCTACTACTTCCATTGTCGGACCTTAATATCACAATTCCAAATCCAAGTTTACTAGCTTCATTTTGGTCCCAATCTAGCAAATGTTCACGACAAGCGAAAGTCATATCATTTGTAAATTGTGGTCGAACATCCACCGCAACGGTAATGGTTTTAACATCGTTAACCGGCTCTTTAGGCTTAGCATCTACATTGACCTCTTCCGGAACTACTAACTCATCAGTGACAATGTTGTCCGGATACACCATACCTAACATATGCAAAAAACATAAATGTTGTTAAAACTGTTTTTTAAAATTCTGCAATAGAGCTTATTTCGGAAGTGCACTTTCGAAAATTGTTAGGCGGTGTATTTCGGAAGTGCACTTCTGAACTGACGCAGTTTCTTCAACAACAAATCAGCAACAACAATGTAGTGGAATAAGAGATGAAATGAAGATTCTTTACCTCAAATTGTAGCTTTGTATGCTCTCTTTGGTATGATGAACCATTTGAAACTTGATTTGGAGACGAAAAATGGATTGAAAATGATGGAGGTTTTGGAGAGGGTTTGAGTTTTTGTTTGGAGGAAAATGAATGAAATAGTGAGGGAGGGAACATGTATATGAAGGGTTTTTTTCAGAAATGCATCTTCGAAAAAACACCTGACATTTTAAATCCAACATTTAAATTGAAAAATAAGTGATTTCGAAGATACATCTTCGAAAGGAGTATTTTGAGGTTTTCAGCAGGGGTTCTCATTTCATTGGAGTCTATAAAGAGATTGTCTATATTTATACCAACATCAGAAATTATTATTATTTTTAATTATAAAACTATTAGCAGAGTAATTTTTGTAGTTCCATAAAAACAAATGGCAAAAGTAGGGAGTCGAATTTCTAGCAGGACTAACATATTGTAATGGGTGGTGGTGGCTTCCTAAGAACCTAAGGATAAGAAATGCTATGAAGAATAACATTTCATGATCAACCACCCTCCCTCGCCACAACAAACTCTAGAGGTATGCCTCTCAAACTATAATATTTCATATTTGTCTCCCTTTTTATTACTTTCCAATTTTAATCCTATCCACACAAAAATTATTAATCAAACACACACCACAAATATTCTTTCCAATTCATTCATTCATTCATTCACCAATATCTAATAGTACATACCAATTTCATTTAATTTAATTCATACAAAAGTAATAATTAAATACCTTATTTTTCATTATATTTTCAATAGTATTCAACAACACTTTTAACCTAGACTTGATTTCTTAATGATGATATTGAAACAATTTATAACATCACCAACACCAATTCAAACTCATACCTCAATATTCTCCTTCCATTCACATGCTCTTTCTTTTACTCCCCCAACAACTTTCAGGGCTAATTCTCTCTCCATCAATCAATCCCCACACTTCAAAACACAAGGTAACAGAGTTCCCTCAATTTAACTATTCTTGTTATCATGGTTACATTACATTGAATTCATAGTTATACAACTCTATATATGTGTTTGTAGGTATGCATGCATACTGTTTGATAAAAAACCACACTGAAAAGTAGCCTTTTGTTAATTACATTGTTACTGAACTGACATATAGGTAATATTTCAGAAGAAGTAATGGAGATATCACAGCTGGTAAGATTCTCTTTGTTAATGGATGATACTGATACTAACAACTACAAAGTATGTAGCATTCCTATGAGGCTCCCTTCTGATGATCCAACTGTCCCCACTCCCACTGAGTTATCTTGGATTAATCTCTTATACTGTGGTATCCCCTCCTTCAAGTATGATCTCTCTTACTAGCTCATTGGTTGGTTTTGAATGAATTGATTTTGTGTAAAGTGAGTTGAATGTAAAATTATCTATGCTTTGATACATTTATGTAAAGTGGGTTGATTAAGAAATTCGAGACTAAAATTCAGTTTTAGAGGCTAAAGCCTCAAATTCTAGCTTCATGTTCAAATCAATTATGTAGGCAAAATCAATTTTACTCGAGAAAATTCAAACACGTCAAGATCAATTATGCCGTGTTCAAACGCGGAATGTTATCAATCTCGGTTAGCGGCGCGGCTCGGCATTCTCAAAAAATGGAACGGATCAGGCGATATTTTAGTGATGCAGACACTAATATGATTAATACTAATGAACACATAATTGTTAAAAACTAAAATTAATTAATCAAAATTCATGAAATATTCATATTTAGAAATAGAAGTCATTAGTCTTTAGCAAAACTTACTGTTTTTACTGTCTAAGGATTAAAAATGTTGATGTGGATAAATTCTGTTTTAGTGAAGTATGAATCTTATATTATTGCAACGGTTTTGTTATTTCAGTGTTTCTTGTTTTTATCAATTTATAACTTTGATTTGGTACAGGAAGCATGCTGAGAATGATACCTCTGTCCCTGATGCTGCAAGTAAAGCTGAACTTTTTGCTCAAAGGTTAGGTGACCGCTCATTATTTCATCCTTCCCTTTTTGTTTACTGTGAGAGGTTTTTTGCATTAGAGGCCTATGCTCTTGCACCTTATTTATTAATAACATCAGCATACTGTTTTGAAATTATTAGGAAGGCATAATGTTTCTTATGGACATCAGGCTTGTACTGTCTTTGTCCTAAAATATTCAAATTGTTGTTAATTGCAATATTGCATCTTCTGCTGGTTTCAAAAAGGTATGCTAAAATACTTGAAGATTTGAAGAAAGATCCTGCAAGTTATGGCGTTCCTCTTGATATCCCTGTATGTTCTTTACTTGAACTTATATGCAATAGAGAAAAATAATAAAAAGTAAAATGTTTGGTATATGTCTGATTTCTCCTGTGTTTTTCTTCAATTCTTTAATTCTGTGTTTTTGTTCTAGCTTCTATGCAGACTTCGTGAGGAAGTCCTTAAAGAAGTGGGATTCAGAGATATCTTCAAGAAAATCAAGGTAAGTTTAAGCAAGAAATTTGTTGTTCTATGTGATAAATGCTAATACTATTCATCTAAAATATGGAGGAAAAGTACGTGAATATCTGATTATTGGGGTTGAAGTAATTTAATTTAACATCTTGCATCAAGAATATAGCAAAGTTTAATCACATACTTTTCATGATTTTGTTCCCCAAAGTTGAAGAAATTTAACACCATTACTTTTCGTTGTCAATAAGAGATGGGATGGAGTATTATTCTAACTATCAATAATCATCATGTAGTTTCGAGGATAGTTTCTGATAAAAAACATTATTTTATGTATTTCATCCCTTTGCTATAACTTTTTTTGGATGTTAAATTTTCAAAAAATCATTAAATTTTGAATAACTTTTCATGAAAATCTTTTTTTCCCAAGTATGTTTTTGAAAATTATGTATTTTCAAGATGTTAAAATCTTTAATAATGAATATTTAAGTTATCGGATGTCAAAATGACTTTTTTAATTTAGAATAATGAGTTTGAAATAACTTAAACATTTTTTGACGAAGTTCTTAGAAAAATAAAATTTGAAAATACAAAGAAAACCCACTTTTTTAATCTATAACAAACAGGCCCTTTCTGTTTGTTATTTTGGCCATGATTTGTAATTCCTTTACGATTGAGTACAACAGGTTGAAGAGAATACAAAAGCCATCTCTCTATTTGAGAATGTTGTTAGTCTTAATGATGCCATTGAAGATGAAGGCAAGCGACTTGAGAATTTAATTAGAGGAATTTTCGCAGGGAACATATTTGATCTTGGTTCTGCTGAGGTAGGTTGATTTTCTATATGTAAATTTGTTCACTTCTGGTGTAATGGTAGCTAACAATTGATTAAAGAAATGAACTCAATCGCTTTGAAATAATTCCCACAAACTGAGAATGAGGCTAGTATGAATTGAACTGAACTATATGGAGAATTGTTTTAGTACAACCATTTGATGACAATTTGCATGGGAACCTTACATGAATATGAGTTCATTTGCCTACTAGAAGACTCTCATTTACTACAATCATTGCCAAAGTTTTGAAGATTATATATTGAGTATTTGTAGTTGATGTGTTACTTTTTTTTCCCCTCAATTTCTTGAAGCTTGCAGAAGTTTTCTCTAGGGATGGTATGTCGTTTTCGACCACTTGTGAAAATCTTCTTCCTCGACCTTGGATTATTGATGACCTTGACGCTCTCAAAGTGAGATGGAGCAAGAAGTCCTGGAAGAAGGCAAGTGTTGTATGGATAAAGAAAAAAACAATTCTTATAAAGCCCTTTATGTCTTCTGACAATTTTTGTCCAAGGGTAGTGTCATAATCATTTTCTTTTCCATGGCAGGTTCTCATATTTGTTGATAACTCAGGTGCAGATATTATTTTAGGTATTTTGCCATTTGCAAGGGAGCTCCTTCGGCGCGGGAGTCAGGTTTGCACACTTTAATTTATTTATCTTTAAACTGTATTTTCTGGTCTGAAAGTTGAAACCAATTGCCAAAACAAAGTTGAATGTTCTTTTGTTGAAGTGTCTATGTTCATAGACAGAGGCAACAACTGTCGAACCATGTAAATTATGTGGCTTCTTTTTTTCGTGGTGCAATTGTGTTTTTACAGTGGGGTAACGATGAGGAGGATAATGGTAGCATTTTGTAAATCAATATGGTGAAATACCGGGAATTTATTTTGCTTTATAAGGAACTTAGAGGAACTTCAGATTTTTTAATTTGTTTAGAGTTTTTTAATTAGATCCACTCAAATCTTATTTGTAGAAGGCATGATCCATAGTCCATTTTTTAAGTTGTTTAAGATTTTGAATGCAGGTTGTTTTGGCTGCCAATGACTTACCTTCTATCAATGATGTGACTTACTCTGAACTAATTGAAGTTTTATCAATGGTAACACAAATTAATTTCAACAAGTTTTCGATATAACCAAAGTTGTTTCCTTTTCTAACTCTGCCATATTGGTTACCAGTTAAAGGATGAAGAAGGTAATCTTTTGGGTGTCAGCACTTCAAATCTTTTAATTGCCAACTCTGGAAATGGTTTACCTGTAAGACTTTTATCAGAAATATTTTGTTTGTTATAATAGGAAAATTCTGGTTTCCTTATGGCCTATACTGTCAAATCATTGACTTGTATGATGATTACATGATTGCATGCTTCTTTGTTGTTTTGTTCTATGGATTTCAGGTTATTGATCTTACAAAGGTGTCGCAAGAGCTTAATTGCATTGCCAGTGATGTAGACCTTGTCATTTTAGAAGGGATGGTATGAATTTTCATCCTCCTATGAGGCCAATATAGTTATTCACTAAACCTTGTCAGAAATTGGTGTACATAGTGAGTTTAAACACTGACATTTCTTATGACAGGGTCGCGGTATAGAAACAAATCTCCATGCTCAATTTAAATGTGATTCTATCAATATTGCAATGGTAATGCTTTTTAATTTTTATTTTTTTTAATCATTTTTGGACTTGCTTCTTAAAATATGACAAACTGAAAGTGTTCATGTTATTTTCTGACATTTCCTTTGTTGTCATTTTTCTTATACAGGTGAAACATCCTGAAGTTGCAGAATATCTTGGATCACGGTTGTATGACTGTCTAATCAAATACAAGGAAGTTTGAAGCTTAGAATTGAGCTGATTCTTGTCTTCAAGTAGCCATTTGATCATACACAAATTAGTTTTTTTTTATTGAATTGAGAATTTCATGGCAGTTGAGAGTTGACAATTCGATATATGCTGTCTGAATAAGAGGATTGGTGAAAGAAAATCAATTGTATGTGTTTGTTCATTCTTTGGATGAATTTATTTGATATCAAGGGATTGACAAATTATTTTTTGCTTGATTATATTTTTGGTCTCGATTTTATTTGATTAAGGATGCTGACCCATATTTTTATTTCAAATAGTATTGTGGCTAAAATTTCAAAAGATGAAGCGAAGTGTCGCGGATGCAATTGAATATCCTTGCGGCTACCGATTGAATCGTATTTACTGGAGGCTACCGATTATCGTCTTTTATAAATCTCCCTCCATTCCTTATTATTAGCAAAATTTCACTTTTTACATACATTGAATAATTAATGTATCTAGACTATGTATAGTCCTAATACATTAATCATTCAATGTATCTAAAAAGTGAAATTTTGCTAATAATAAGGAATGTAGGGAGTACATTTTATCTATATGTGAAATCGGAGTAGAAATTTGTAGATGTGACAAGTGATATTATCTTATTCAACATTGTCGTGAGCATTTTAAACAAAAATGAGCCGAAAGAGGGAAAAGAAGTAATGGACCATAAAGCCCAATTCTTTATCCTAACAAAGAGTCCATCAACTTTTGCACACGGTTAAAACATTAGAGTTTATGAGAACCTTCAACCTTTCTCTACCACCGTGAAAAATAAAAACTATTCCTTAATTTCGAAAATGTATCTATGGACGCATTCTAAATCACATAGTATTTCGTAAGTGAGTCACCTCTATTTAGCCCAACACATCTCTCCCTCTCAACCATCACCTACGACCCAACATCCCTCACCCTCTTAACCTACACCTATGACCCAAACAAATTCCCTATCCCAAACACCAGCCTCCACTACAAAAACAATTCCTACCTCCTCACCCCAACCTATCAACACACATATCTCCCCTTCTACACCTCATTCTCCTTAAATGACTACCCGTGCATAACACGGTATTGTCAAACCTTGTAAGCTTTTTAACCTACACACATCATCCTGCCAATCTATTTCTCATATACCTACAAATCTCATTGATGCATTAAATGATCATAATTGGAAAATGACCATGAAAAACGAATATGATGCTCTTATTGACAATAAGATGTGGAAATTAGTTCCTTAAACCTCTAATGTTAATGTTACTCAAAGTTTGTGGATTTTTAGGCACAAGAAGAAATCTTATGGTTCTTTTGAGCAATACAAAGTTTGTCTTGTAGGTAATGGTGCAAATCAACAATCTAGTGTTGATTATAATGAAACGTTCAACCCTGTGGTAAAACCAACCACTATTCGCATGGTACTTAGCATTGCATTGTCTAAGTCATGGTGTCTTCATCAACTAGATGTCAAGAATGCTTTTTGCATGGAAATCTTTATGAAACCGTGTATATGCACCATCCTCCTGGATTTTGTGACCCATAGTACCTTGAGCATGTCTCTCTCCTCAATAAGGCTCTTTATGGTCTGAAACAATCACCTCGTGTCTAGTACCAAAGATTCACTAACTATTTTGCCCAATTGGATTTTTCTCACAACTTTTCTGATCATTGTTTATTCATTTATCACCACGATACTTATACTACTTATATCCTTCTATATATGGATGGAATAATTCTCACAGCTTCCCCTAATGCACTTCTTAACTCTTTTATGTGTAAACTCAGCTTTGAATTTGCTATGAAGGATTTGACTCCTCTTAATTATATTCTAGGAATATCTGTCACTAAACATACATGTGGTCTCTTATCTCAAAAGAAATATGTAGAGGAAATTATAGAATGAGAAGATATGTCTTATTGGAAGTCATCACCTACACCACTCAACACCAAGAAAAAAACTCAGTGGTTCTTCTAGAAATCCATATCATGATCCAACAGAATATCGGAGTCTTGCAGGTGCATTACAATATTTAACTTTCATAAGACATGATATATCTTATGCACTACAACATGTATGTCTATTCATGCATTATATTAAAATGCAACATATGTTTGCTCTGAAGCGTATTATTTGGTGCATTCTCGACACTCTTGATTTCGGTCTTCATTTGTATCCTTCTTCTGTCAGAAAACTGGTATCTTAAACTGATGTCAATTGTGCTGGTTGTCTAAATACCAGACGATCCACCTCTGGATACCGTGTCTATCTTGGTGACAATCGCATCTCACGATCTATCAAGCGCCAACACACACTTTCTTGGTCAAGTGCAGAAGCTGAGTACCGCGGCGTCAGTAATGTTGTATATGAATCTTGCTGGATTATAAATTTACTATTGGAACTACATTTCCCCGTAACCACAACCTCTCTAGTCTATTGTGATAATGTGAATATCGTTTATCTATCCAAAAAATCAGTTCAAAATCAATGCACCAAACACATCGAGATGGATATATATTTTGTGCCTGAAGAGGTGGCTCGCGGCCAGTTACAAGTATTATGCATTCCTTCCCGCTAAAAAATTGTTGAAATCTTCACCAAAGGACTTCTGATGCAACTCTTTGATGATTTTTGTGATAGTCTCAATATCTCTCAACCTCCCGTTTCGACTATATGGGTGTATTAGACTATTATTATATTAGACTATGATTATACATATATCTATTTATAACTAGTAATGCTTGTATAGGAAACTATTTATGGAAATCTCCGGAGATGCATCTCCAACACAATAAAATCATCTTTTTTTATATTTTCAAAGATGTGGGGCGCACCCTATGAGTGAGATGAACATTTCCCATGTTTAATCTTAACAAGTTTCAAATTATTTCTTTGATTTATTCCGACACTAATGGACTAAAATTGGTCTCATTATTTTTCACTTTGATCCATAGTACACAAAAAATTGATACATTGATAAGGTACTAAATCTTGGGGGCTTCTGTGCAAATATCTTAAGTTCATTCTTGCTTCATTCTAAAATAATAACATTTTAATTAATTTCAATATAAAATGTATTAATCTTAATATTTTAATCATCAATCTTATAAAAGAGATTTTTTTTAGTTATGTGATAGCAAGACAGACTAAGTCTAAAAGAATTAAGAAAAAGTTTACTTTATTGAAGAACTTTATCCTCCTTAATCAATTAAGAGGTGTTACACATTGATTAATAGATTGTTAGATCTTTTTAATCGATTAGCCAAATGTATTCACCTTCCTAGAATAAGAAATCTCGTAATCAATTAAAATCTTACCTGTATTAGTTATTAGAATATTTATCAAAAGAGAAATGGTTTGAAAATATTTTGTGTGTGTGGGTAATTGCATTAGTACCTCAAAACATACTCTTGTTTCTTGTATAATAAACTGATCAAGAGTAGGAAAGAACCATAAGCGCACAATTAGATGAGCTTTCACACTTTTACACCTTCAAGCCCTTAAGCTTCAAGATCGTAACTTCAAGTCTTCAAATTCCTTTGCTTGATTCAATAATGTCTATAACTAAACTTGATATCTTTGATTGATGAAACTTGGGATATTTCTTTTTAATTGGATGTCATCATCAAGAACAATTGAAAAGAGCCATTATTATCAAAATCTCTTAATAGATGTCATCAATATCCTTCACATTTATCATCAACATACTTGATAATTTTCATAATCTAAACCATAGTATTATATGCACAACACATAGAACCACATTACAGTTTTATCCCTATAATACACTCTCTACCATAAAAAATATCTTCCCTCAAGAAACATATCACCCTCTAATCCTACAACAATTAAATCCAAGCCTCAATATCCAAGCGAACTCCACTACAACAAATCGAGACGCGCCACATTGTCCCTTCACTATCCCATTTTCAAAGCTCACAATCCAATATGTAAACTCTGTCATGGGCCCTTCGGCCTTCCACTTCCTCATGGCCCAATTACGTCCTACTTGAACCAAAACTTTGCAGACAAGGTTATTTTGGACCCGATATTACTGAAAGAAATAGACTTAACCCAAAACAATTAGAGATTTCTTTCCACCCTTATACCTTATCAGGGGCCTCTGGCGTAATTCCTTTTTACCCCTAGAATTAGGAGATGCATCTCCGAACGCACCACATTTCATTTTTTAGAGGTGTTTTCGGAGATGCATATATTAATTCACCTATTGATAAATTTCATAATTACATCTCCGAAATAATGATTTCCAAAAACAAAACCTAAAAACCAAAAAAGTTTAACACATATTTAACATAGATGTTCCAAATGACATAGATATTGAAACTGAAAGTTAACATTACATATTGTTATAAACGGGTAGCTGAGGACGTTGCAACATTTTAATAACATCTTCTCTTGATCTCTGAATCTTTGCATCGACTTCAATCGGGCCCTTAGTGGAGTATTGGCGAAAAGTACTCCTCATAACCTTTAAATCGTCATCTGTCTTCAGTGCAAATTGGGTGAATTGCACATTTACTTCAGCGTTGATTGATGGTGAATGATACTCGTGCTCGACTACCTTATGATTTTCTGGATATTGCAGGAGAGAATTGAGTATGGTAATCAGCTCGGCGAGTGACGTGTCCTCGGAGTACCTAAATTATAGTGGCAGTTTCGCACCATTGAAGTAAACAAAAGCAAGGTGAGGATATGTTTAGGTTAGAGACATATCTCTGATTTGTGGTGTGTGATGTTGAAGAGTTGGTTAAAGACCCTACTTATATAAGGTTTGGAGCAATTTTGCCCAATATTTCTTATCATGTGTCAGAGCATGTTTTAGAGATACACTTCCAAATTCACCCCTTATACGTTGAATCAATTATAAGGACGGTTGGAAATGTGTTGAACAACTTGATACTTTCTGTATGAGTCCAAAAAATGTCACGGACACTTACTTTATCATCACACACTCTGTACCTTGAAATATAATGGTTATCGTCCTAAAGTTTCAAAAGTTGTTGCATTTCGGATCTCGGACCGCTGCTCGCAATGTTCTGTTTCTAACGTTCATTGTATACCTGCTTGATATTTGACACATTTTGTGGTCTCTTTTGTTTCAAATCTGCAAGTATGTTTCTTGGCACAACTTTGATTATCTACATTTGTGAAATAATTTATTTCTCCTCCAACTTAAGTCGACCTACAATTGGATGACCTTGTAGCTTGGTGTCCAACGCATGATTATGTTTACCACAAATGACACTAAACCGCCACGTATCATCCACGCGACATGATCCACGCAATTTAAACGAACACTCACATTTTCTCGATCCGGTGTCATCATGTTTTAACTTCCAAACTCTTGAAAGATATTTTCCACCTCTCTCGCATATCATTGTTATAAATGCTTGCCTTCTACTAGTGCCATTCTCGGACCATTCCATCACAACGCCAAACTCGAGTTTGCTAGCTTCCATTTGAACCCAGTCAAGCATATGTTGAAAACTTAATCATTTGGAAAATTTGCCCAACATCTATCTCGACAACAATCGTTTTAGCATCGTCATCCACCTCATCCGGTTTAGCATCACCATTCAACTTGGCCGAAACAACTTTGGGAAACATGTTGGGGTGCACCATATCTAAAATGGGAAAAACAAAAAATCTGTTAAGAATTTTGTTTCTGTAACAGAGATAGTTTCGGAAATGCACTTTCGAAATAATTTAAGTAAGTTTTGGAAATACATTTCCGAAGCAACGCAGTATTTTGATCCAACAATCATATCTAATACACGAATATGAGGGATGAAAAGGTGAAAGTTTACCTAAAATTGAAACTTTTTATGCTCTCTTTGACATGATAAAACAGTTGAAACTTGGTTTGAAGAAAAAAAATGGATTGAGAATTGATGAAGTTTTTGAAGGATTTTTGGTTGTGGAGTGAAAAGATGAGAATGAAATAGTTCATCAACAATGTGGTATATACTGAATTATTTCAGAAATACATCTAAAAAAACATACCCTGAATGTTTAAATTTAACGTTCAAATAAAAACAAAGTGTTATACATCTCCGAAAGGTATTTTGAGATTTTTTTAAAAAAACTTTTTCACCAACACAAGGTGGAAAAAAAAACTGAAACAACTAAGAAGAACTATGTTAAGTATATTATTGTTATCTCTTTGATATATTCAGATTCAATTTATTTTCTCTTTTCTAATCTATGGTTAGCCCTAATTAATTATAGCTGTATAATCTGAAAAAAAATCCAAATAACCATATTTAATAATTTATTTACACCAAAAATCATGTTTTCGGCAAAATTACGCATATGACCAGGTTTCAGAGGTGGTCTCCACATAGGAGCCACCTCAGGTGGCGCCAACCCCCAATTTCTCCTAACCTATGCGCCACCCAGGGTGGCATCAATGTACATTTTTTCAATTTTAGCCACCTAGGGTGGCGCCTATGCACACTTCCCTTTTTTTTTTGTTTTTTTTTTGTTTTTTTTAATGTTTATATACTATTTTTTTTTTTTATTTTTTTATTTATTAATAAAATTGTTTTTAACATAAATAAATAAATTTTATTTTGTTTTATTTATTTATTTATTAATAAAATATTGTTTTTATTTTAAAGTATTAAAAAAATATATATATTAAATTGCAACAGATAAAATCAGTGAATCAGCTAACTCGAGCGTCCACGGAAAAGAGTAGTTCATTCATTAATTAAAAGGTACATAGAAAATAACCAACAGAAAAAGATAAAGTAAAACATCTAAGAAATCACCACGGTTAAAACAATGTCATTAGGTCCATGCATCATTTGAATGGCATCAATGTCGTATTCCACGTTGTCCCAGAAAGTTATCGTTGCTCCCGTCACATCATCAGCCCTTGTTTTAAGCCTCTTGATGCTTCTTATCTGTTCGCCGGCCTCGTACTCCCCCTCTAAAAAAGACATGAGAGTCCTCTTGAGTTGCTCGACGGAAGAGATATTCCACAACAGAACCGGCATGGGAGGTTTGACGGCGGAGAATATGACATGTCCGTTCCTTCTGCGATACTCCGGTTCAGGTTCGGCACGCCATGTTGATCTCAGGGGCGGCAACTCTGTTGTCCGGTGACATCCATCTAGCCTAATGGTTGTCCGGCGAGGCATGGTTGTGTTTGTGTGATTGTTTGGTATTTGGAGTTTGTGTATCTGTGTGTAAACTCAACCATAGGAGCCCCTAATTTATAATAGTAGTGGGTAGAAAAAAGTAATGATGTTGCGTACTGTTTACAAGCACGCCTAACATGTATGATAAATGCAGACACGCTGATCAATGACTGACTTGATGGGACTAGACGAAAGCATGCGTATTTGACTGTCCAAAATAAAGAGTGGCAGTATAGTCCATGAGGACAAACACACAACGAGACAAAGACATAACTAGTTGATTTAATAAAGGATAATACAAATACATAACCAATAGAAATAGAAATAGAAATAGAAATAGAAATAGAAATAGAAATACAAATACAAATACAAATACAAATACAAATACTAATACTAATACAAATACAAAAACATTATCAATAAAAATACAGATACAAAATACAAATGACATACAACTAATTGTTGGTGGAATTTGATCCACGGTTAGGACAAGTATTTTTATTGTGCCCGACTACACGACATATGCTACATTTTCGTACCATTTTCTCATGATCCATCTCGGTTGTGATCCGGGTGCTGTTCGGACGACCTCTTTTCTTTCTCCGCATGTTATCATTATGCCAAACCACGTCCCCTTCATACGCAGGCCAATAATCCTCCTTTGCCATCACTTGAAATGAGTTGTTGTACACCCCGAGCAAGGTATCCGCCTTGTAAATGGGAGATAAAAGTGCTAACGGATCTTGATGCGCATACGAACATGCTGCAATTACATGAGAGCATGGCATCCGAAAGGCTTGAAACTTTCCACAATCGCACCAACCTTCATCTATAAGAACCCTGTATTGTTGTCTCGGAAGGCCCTCGTTATGGTCAATCGTTTCTTTAACACTGAAGGTCCGGTTGAATCGATCGAAAGATGTCACAATGTGGCTGTTGGCTTTGGCAGATTGCTCTTTCATGAATTTGACGCATGTTTCGCTCCATAATTGTCCGGATTCTATAACTGCATTCCAACGCTCACCTCTTCTTGCGAAAAGAGAAGCCATCCTATAGTATGTTACTTCCACCAAGGCAGTAATCGGAAGGTGTCTGATGCCCTTAAACACCCCGTTCATAGACTCCACAAGATTCGTAGTCATGTGCCCCCATCGCTTCCCGTTGTCGTATGATCTGGTCCATTTCTCTCTAGCAAGATTGTCTACCCATCTGCCTGCATCTGGATTTGCCGCTACAATTTCATGTCGATAATATTGGAACGTCGGTTGAGTCAACGCATATCCGGCATTGACAAGAGTCTTCCGAAGAGCCCTATCCTTTATCTCCCGCATGAAATTTTGTGCGATGTGTCGAATACAGTAAACATGCGTTGATGTAGGGTTTTGCCACCCGTTTGCTGGATTGTTGTACGCACTCTCGATGGCAGCATGTCTGTCTGAAATCAAGCAAAGTCCAGGTTGGGGGGCAACGTGTGTCTGAAGATTTCTGAGAAAGAAACCCCAACCTCCAGCAGTTTCTCCTTCCACAAGAGCGAAAGCAACAGGAAATATGTTACTATTTCCGTCTTGAGCCACAACCATTAACATGGTGCCTTTATATTTTCCGTACAACCAAGTTCCATCTATTTGAAGAATTGGTTTGCAATATGAAAATCCTTGTACACATGGGCGGAAAGCCCAGAAGAGCCTGTGGAATATCACATTTCCTTGAAGTGATGTTCCGTCTGGAGATTGCGCCGGAAGGGTCTCTAAAATAGTAACAGTTCCAGGAGCATAAATTTGAAGCGCATATAAGAAATGTAGGAGTCGTTTATACGAATCCTCCCAATTTCCATACACAACTTCGATCGCCTTGGTCTTCGCCAGCCACGCCTTTCTATAAGACGGAGTGTAGTTGTACGTTGCAACGATATGAGAGATTATCGTTTTCACCTTTAACGATGGATCTTTTTCAACTAGAGGCAAGATTTCTTGACAAATGATGTCATAACTGAGCTTACGGTGATCTTGTGAAACATTTGTGTTAACACATGTGTGATCTTGGGAAATATATCCTATAACCCATGAGTCACTTCTCTTCCTGTATGATGCATGCAACCTGAATCCACAATCAATGTTTCTACAGTAAATTTTGTACCTTTCGACATTGGCGCGATCAACTCTAAAATCAACATTGTTTGCCATATGAAATCTTTTTATGGCCATGATACATGCCTCCTTAGAACGAAATTTGTCTCCTACTTTTAACCGTTGATCTGTTTGGGTGTATGGATCATAGAAAATATCAGTCGATGGTTCGTCATCCCCATCAAAATTCAGGTTCCTCATGTGCACTGGAGGCATATGCACTTGATCTCGTGGTACAACAACTTCCGGTTCATCTTCACTTTCCTCGTTTACCAAGTTATCAACTTCTATTTCCGGTGCTTCTTCTTCTTCATCTACAACGTCGACCTCTGCTTGCTCGTCTCCAAGTGCATCAATGACTTGTGACTCAACCATTTGTGTGGGTTGAACTTCTGGTAGAGTAACATACAGTTCTATGCATTCGTAACCAGAATACTCATGATTGGCAAACATATTTTGCATGTCTTCATCGTCTTTGATCTCAACTTGGATAAACTTGACCGGGTTGTCTCCACGAAGAAATCGATATTGGTAAAAAATCTGGGATACACCACCCATTGCAAGCTTCGTCTCTAATCTCCCTTTGAAGTAACTGAAATTTGCTTTTCTACTTAAACAAAATCGTTTAACCTCAGTGTTTCTAAACAGAAAACCAACTTCTTCGTTGTCATAGGTCTCGCCAAAAACATGAGCGTTGATAATGTATTGTGGAGGGGCCATTGTTGAGTGGGTAGAGAGTTTTATTTCAGATGTGTAATCAGATGTGTAATGTGTTGTGTTATTTTACACGTTATAGGCTTCCTTTATGTAGACGAACATTGAGTGATGACAATTATGAAGGCGAATACTATACAATCACATGCGTACTGAGTTGATTTGATGAATAAATGACACTGCTGCACACCAGACTGTTTCACAATTGATTTGAGGTATGTATGACACTGCTGAGCTGCTGCACAGTCGACTTGACCAGACACAACCATACTGTACAATCACATGCGAATAAAGTTGACGGAAAATGAATGCCTGAGTTGATTTGAGGTGTGCTTGACACTAGTGAACTACAGTTTTGCCGACTTGACCAGACACAACCATACTGAGCAGTGTACACTGTACAATCACATGCGAAGACTGTATGCTAATTATTTTCGGTGACATAGAACTAGAAAAAACCCTAAACCCTAAAAATAAAAAAAAAATAACATAGAAAACCCTAACCCTAAATTTTCAAAAAAAAAAATAACAAAAGCATGTAGGCGCCACCTGGGGTGGCGCATTAGAGTAACTTTTCCCAGCATGGCGCCACCTGGGGTGGCGCATTAGTGAAATTTCTTTTTTTTTTTGTTTTTTTTTGCCCTAATTTTGTCTAGTGGTCCCCACTGCCAAAATCCTAATCTGATCCGCCAGCATGTGATCTACCTGCATCGAAATACTGTATGCATGCATGCCTAGACAATTCAGCACCGAACACGGGATGCAGGCCTAGTCTATTCTGCCAGAAACAATTAATGCATGCATGCTTAGACAAAGTCAGCACAAAACACGGGAATGCATGGTCATTTCAACACAGAATGCATGTGAACCCATCTTTATCACTTTGATATCTGTATCACATGCATGCTCACCACTTGGCCCTCATGCACTTAACATCAGCAACCACCAACCCTCTATAAATACTCTCATAGACTTGCTTTCTTTTCACCAACATATATTCTTCTTCTTCAAAAAACCACTTTGCATTTTCAAATCCGCAGAAAACTTAAAGAGTTCTTGAAAATGGCTCAACAACAACTTCTTACCATGGGTGAAACACACAGAGGAACTAGAGCGAATTTGGCGACCTATGTAAGTTTATACTTATTTATTTCTAAACATCTATGCGTATATGATATCCAGTTTAATCGATTTATTTGTGGTTCTTAGGCTGTTGACCGATTCCGTACACGTTCTCACGCTTATGTTGAACCCGACGAGAGGATTATTCCGAATCTCCAAGCATGTGGCTTCGGACATATCATAAAAGTCAGCAACAACACCATAGACAGAAAATTCATCCTTGCCTTACAAGAGCGATGAAGGCCTGAAACCCACACGTTTCATCTTCCAATAGGTGAGTGTACTGTTACTCTAGAGGATGTTTATATGTTACTTGGTCTGCCCATTGATTTGGGTCGCTGGCATATTAAAAGAGTTAACAATCAATGGGACCACGCATATTATCGTACATTCGCACCTGAATTTTGTGAGATGTGGAAGCAGCGTCGCAGCCGTCTGCTACAATTCCCTGTTGCCCAACTCCCCATGTTTCCAACCGCGGGATACCTTGCTTGGTATAGAACAGTCACAACCCCCGATATGTATGTGTCCGACCCCTACTACCTACACGACCCCCGCCAACAACAATACGCACAACAACCACCCCAACAACCACCCCAACAACGCCAACAACGCCAACAACGCCGACAACGCCAAACATCCGAACAACCTGACCATGAGGAATATCAAACAACACCAACAACGCCCTACCAAAGTCAACCCATCCAACAACAATCATGGGGCTTCACCCAACAACTCCGTGACGCTGACCCCTCCACTAGGCTACCCGTCCAACAACAATCGTGGGGCTTCACCCAACAACACTACGACGCCGGCCCCTCCTCCTCCACTAGGCAACCCATCCAGCAACAATCATGGGCCTTCACCCAACAACACGGCGACGCCGGCCCCTCCAGCTACAATAGGCAACCCAGCCCCGACATGGGTCTAGATGACAATTACGACCCAAACGAGCAAATGACCACTCAATCGTCACAGTACCAACAACATGGATACCCCACATCCCAATTTCCACAACACCAACAATATGGGTACACCACACCCCAACAAACAATGCCATTTTTTCAAGGTCAATCAAGCGCTGGGTTTTATCGACCATGTGACGCAACTCCACCGCCAAGACAAATCTTTGAGGGCATGGGGACCCGACTATTTGACAGCAACATACAAGAATACATGTCCAACGAGCGCATGGAGGGGCTAATACGAGGCCCACCTACCCAGACACAGCAAGAACAACCAAGGAATAGGGGGGGCGTGGAGAAGTGGGTCGTCGAGATCCTTCCAACCGGATTTGAACAGTTCCAGATTGCGGAACTGGCGGTGAGAGGGGTCATGGTCCGACGCCGGGTCGGAGGGGTCATGGTCGGAGGGGTCGTGAATAGCATAATATCCATGTTTTATAAATTTTCTTTTTTTTACCGTATTTGTAATGTTTGAACTGTATGACCGTATTTGTAATGTTGTTTCTGCATTTCTTGTATTTGTAATGTTTGGAATGAATGACATGTGGTGTTTCATTATTTATTTATGTTAAAAACAATTTTATTAATAAAAAAAAAATAGTATATAAACAATTAAAAAAAAAAAAACAAAATATATATATATATATATATATATATATATATATATATATATATATATATATATATATATGTACATAGGCGCCATCTTGGGTGGCTTGAAAGAAGAAAATGGACATTGATATATATGTACATAGGCGCCATCTTGGGTGGCTTGAAAGAAGAAAATGGACATTGATGCCACCTGGGGTGGCGCATGGGTTATAGAAAATTTGTCTTTGGCGCCACCAGAGGTGGCTCCTATGTGGAGACCACCTCTGAAACCTGGTCATACAGGTAATTTTTCCGAAAAGATGATTTTTGGTGTAAATAAATTATTAAACATGGTTATTTGAATTTTTTTTTCGTATAATCTTCCATCGTTATACATTAAAATTATTTTATGCAATATCCTTAAAATTTAATCAAAAAGCATATAAACTTTTTTGAACAACAAACAAAAGTCTAAGGTTGTATTTGTACGATACTCATATATTCCGCATTAGATTATAATCATAATTTTAATCTTCGTATTTAAACAAGCTTTGTATAAATTAATTACAACAATTTTTTACTTTAGAATTTTTCACATCTATATAAAAGGGAGAATATATATGTGTGCAGATAAATTAGCTGATGCAGATTATTTTGTTGAAGATCTAGTTTGTTGGTATCAATTGTTTAGTTTAATTAGAGATGATTTTTAAATTAATGATAAATTTGGCTTTTATCATTGTTTCTTTTTTTTCGTTGCTAATGTTGTTTTGATGGGTGATTTATGTCTCAGTTATCTTTTTTTTTTTCTTCTTCTAATATTCATATCAATAATATCTTTAGAGATAATGCTTAGAATTGCTGTTATATTGAAATGCCAACATAATTGAATTGTCAATGAATCATCTTCAATTTTCTTAAATATTTAACAATCTTTTAACAAACTTTTGTTAAAAGATTGTGCCAATTATTGTATGATAAAATTTTCAAATAATAAAAAACAAAAGAAACCTATATCTTTAAATCTATGATAAAATTATAGTAGTATTACTTTCTCCTTTGATTATAAATGTGTTTAATTATTTAAAATTTGGAAATTCTATATAATTATTTTCATAATGAGATATAATTTAAAATTCATATTGTTATTGCATAGTACTATAAAGTTATTTTATATAGTAAAAAAATAATTAAATAATTAAATACTTGTTCAAAACAAAATATATATTAAAATAATAACTAAACAATTGATGTATCATCAACTTTTCAACCATTTTTCTTCTTATATTTCCTTTTGAATTGAATATAACTCTAGTTTTCAAAGTATGGTATAGATTAACATAAAACCACCTACTATCCTACCTAAATTTTATCCTCAATCATTTAGTTTATTAATATAACACAATAGTACCAAAAGAAAGATATAACACAACCAATTTCTCATTAAAAAAACTCAACAACTAAACTTCACTTAAATATTTTAATCCACATTTTAAACTCTTTTTAATATCCAAATGTCTCATTCGGCAAAACAATATCAAAATATGTCGATTGAATGGTGTTTATTCTTTCTTTCATGGTGCCCATAATGTCTCAAAATGAATATACTAGAGATACATGCATTGCATGCATCCCATAAGTACAAGACAGTGGTACCATACCTATGTCATAAATGACCCATACATACACGTTCCTTTCATGGATACAAAATTTCTATTGACCCATAACTTGTTTATTCAAGTTAGTTGATTCTATACAGATTCTAGAGAAATGTTGAATTCACTTTCATTTTCATTCTCAGTTTTTTGTCGCCTCTTTATGACCACACGTTCTCATATTTACTACTATTGTCTCTTTTTAGAAAAATCTCGGAGAATTTCTTTGCCAACCTCCATACCTTCTAGTTCACCTCTGGTGAAAACCCCATACTACCCCTGACTTCGGAAATGCATTTCCGAAATGTAAGAAAAAGGTGTTTTCGGAGATGCATCTCCGAAAACGCCTTTTTTTTGAAAAAATTGTCTTATTTCGGAAGTTCATTTCCGAAAACAGCATTTCGGAAGTTCACTTCCGAAATACTGCGCGTTCTGCAGATTTATTAAAACACTCCCCCTCCCCATTCATTTACCCTAACTCAAATCAAAAACAAGCAAAGGCGAAAATTTGTGCAAACACACTTCCAAGGCTGCATCAAGGCTCCAATCACATTGCTATACAACATTCAAAAGCCCACA
This sequence comes from Vicia villosa, assembly GCF_029867415.1. Lineage (NCBI taxonomy): Eukaryota > Viridiplantae > Streptophyta > Magnoliopsida > Fabales > Fabaceae > Vicia > Vicia villosa. Next base: position 136,464 of record NW_026705710.1, on the reverse strand, counting down.
AATCGCTCAATTTGTAAGTTTTAAATTTGTTAGATTCATTATTCAAATGCATGTTATTTAGGATTTCAATTGCATAAATGATATATGGACTGGTTGTTAGTAGTATTTAGGTTGTTTAGAAGCTTTTTGAATTGGTTTTATGTTTGATTTTGGGGTCTGCCATGGAAGTTTCAGAAAACCCCATCGCAGCGATGTTTCGGAAGTTCATTTGCGAAAACACCTCCATCCCAGTTTTCGGAAATGAACTTCCGAATTGTATCAGAAGTTCAAATTTTTTAGTTTTTTATTTTGTCTCGCATATTAATCGATTTCAATTGTTTACAGGAACATGTCAGGCAACCAACCAACACGCATCAGACAGGGTAGGGAGACCCAGACTGCGTCAGCTACACAGGGTAGGGAGTGTCCGTTTTAATTTGCAAGTACTTTATTTTTAACGTCTTTGTTTATTATGCATGTTTCTTTGAAGTTTGTGTGCATGCGTTCTGCTTCACCTCCTTTGTTCTTTAATGACTTGTCCGTTTCCCAAGCGTTTTTGTCCCCTTTCTTCTTTTATAAAAGGAGATCTCATGGACCTTTCTTTCTTCATTTTTACGCAGGAATGGGTGGCGCTAAGGGAAAAAAGGAGGTGAAGGAGAAGAAGAAGGTTTCGACCGGCTCTACTTCGTGCTCTCGCGGAGTGAAGGAGGTGAAGGAGAAGAAGAAGGTTTCGACCGGCTCTACTTCTCGTTCCCAGGGGGCCCGGGGCCCGGATGCTCAAGCTCAACTATCTGGCGTGAGAGTCGTGGTTGATGCTGATGGTTCTGAGACTGAGTGGGATGAGGATTGGTATCAGTATCTTCATTCGGAGGAGTTCGCTCGTCGGGCAGAATAATGTGTTTTTGTTTTGTTTGATGTGTATTTTGTAACGCTCGTCGGGCAGAATAACGTGTTTTTGTTTTGTTTGACGTGTTTTATTTTGTTTTGTTTTGCTTTCGGATTGTATCTTTCGCACAGTGTTTTTGGATTTTATTTATCATATTAGTATTTTCTGTTTATATGTCGCTTATTTTATTTGCCGTTTGCGTTTAATTAAAATGCGAGACTGTTTAAGAAAAAACATTAAAAAAAACACAGTTTCTGCATAATTCGGAAATGAACATCCGAATTCACCCCCATGAGGTGTTTTCGGAAGTTTATCTCCGAAGACACCCCCCATGAGGTGTTTTCGGAGATGCACTTCCGAATTATGGAAATTTTTTAAAAAAAAAAAGCGCTTTGGAAGTTCATTTCCGAAGCAGGGGTATTTTTGAATTTTCGCTGGGGGTGACCCCATAGGGAGATGGCTAAAGAAATTTTCAAATCTTGTTACATTCTTTGAATCCAACTCTTGGATTTAGTTTATAGAAAGACAGAAAAAGTTATACTCATTCAGTGTCACAATATTTTCTATTCTGGTTAAAAAAATTAATTTTATATGTTAGTTAATGATATCTCTCACTTAAAAGTTAGTTTTGTAAAAAATGAAAAAGTTAGTTTTGTAAAAAATGAAGATTTCGATCTAAATTTTTAGTTGGTATCAAAGTTTATTAACTTACATCATTTATCGTTTATATTTAGGCACTAAATTTAATAATATTAGACTTAAGAAGGAGAGAGTAAAGTATATTAGAAAAACCAAATTTCATCTATCTAAAATATAGATAGATTAGAGTTTTAAATAGTTCTTAAACTTACAAAACGTAGGCATCACAACGAAAAAGGATGGGGATGAGACTTTGCCCGTATTCTAACTCGAGTTCTAATTAAATACTCATTCTCTGTTTTACATAAAATAACTAAAATTAAAATTTATCACAAACGAATTCAAGTATCTCTATTTCACCTGCATTTTTGTATTAAAATTACTTTTTAAAAGTTGGTTTTTTTTATCAATAATTTGCCCTGGATTCTTACAAACATCAACATGTATTGAAAATAATCAATTAAAATAATTTTCAAATTTTCAAATATACATTTCAAATAATAAAGTGCAAACAAAAATACTAATGTATTAATCAAACAATTAATATTTTAAATTACTAACCGGATGGATTTGGAAAAAGATTCAGGGTGACTATTAGTATGTCTTACCCGTCCCATTCCCATAATTTCAAATCAGAAAATCCTAAACTCAATCAAAGTGAATTTTCTCTGTCAACGAATTTAAGTGAATATATATACATATATGAGTTTTGTTGTTAGATCTAGTTTGATATAATATAATAAACTAAATAATTTTAATAAATCTTTAATGTTTTTTTCTTTTTCTGTTATACTCCTTCAATCCCAAAATAAATGTAATATTTGACATTTTTTTTTTCATATATTAAGAAAATATAACAATAAGGACACTACAACACGGAACAGCTACAAGAGCGCTTTTTTTGGGTTTTAACAGCACTTTAAAGCGCTGCCAAAGCCAGCGCTGGCATAGGCTACGAAAGCGCTTTTAAAAGCGCTCTGGTAGGCCCCCCTATAAGAGCGCTTTTCTGGAAAAAGCGCTCTTGTAGGCCCCCCTTTAAGAGCGCTTTTCAGGAAAAAGCGCTCTGGTAGGCCCCCCTTTAAGTGCGCTTTTTCCAGAAAAGCGCTGTGATAGGCCCACCTGTGAGAGTAAAAAATAAAAATAAAACGCAACATACTAAAGCGCTTTTGTAAAAGCGCTCTTATAGGGTGGGCTTTAAGAGCGTTTTTTCCAGAAAAAGCGCTCTGATAGCCCCCCCTATAAGAGCGCTTTTACAAAAGCGCTTTAGTATGTTGTTTTTTTTTTTTTTTGCTTTTTTAGTAATCTTTGGCAGCGCTTTTAAAAAGAAGGCTTTAGTATGTGGGCCTTTAAGAGCGTTTTTTTAAAAAGCGCTTTAGTAGCTAAATGAGGTATTTTAATGTGCAGCCTGTAATTTAATCCTCCCAGTCGACCTGTAATATTTTCGACCTGTAATATGTTTTCAGCCTGTAATATTTTCGACCTGTAATTTATTTTCGACGATATTATTTCAGCCATCAGTAAGACAATATATATATATATATATATATATATATATATATATATACTAATATAATACCATTATAATATCCAAAATTATATATATATATCATTACAACATCAATAATATTATAGTACTTCAATTCGACACAAATCCTACATGAAAAAGCGCTTAATATAAAAATGACACAAATTCTCTTTTATTTCTTCCAACTTAAGTCTCGGGTATCCAGCGGCACGGAATTCGTCAAGGTACTACAAAACAAAAACAAAATATGAATGATACATTTAGTTAAATGTAATAAATTATATGAAATTATCTTAAGTTATAAATTCATACCGTGAGCGGAATCTCTAATTGATTTGCCTGAAGGATTTCTTTCATAAACCTCAATACAAAGTATCCGCAATCGTAACTGTTTTTCTGTTGCGGACACTACATAGAAAAACAAATAAGATTCTATAGTTGTGCATTGTTTTATCAAGTAGCATAAATATATTATAAGCAACATTGTGAAAAATAATGTACCTGCACTTGGATCCAAGTAATGTTGCTAGATTTAGTTCGGGATACCTGTGCGTCCCGTTGACTTCGGAACACTTGTATTGATCTAATTAACAAATATATAAAAGCATATGTTTAGATCAATCCCACAAATAAGTAAATATATATATATATAAATATACACGAATATATATTTAGAACGATCCCACTTACAAATCAACGATGTCCTTCATGGCCGGATAATTGGTCCATTCACCATTTACCGAATTCAGATAATACACGACTTCCCTTATAGGGTTGATAGCAAGCAGCAACCAGTGTGCTCTATAAATAAAAACAATAGGTTATATGAAAATTTTGCTATACACAAAAGAAACAGAGATTAGATGAACAAAGAATGAGAAACTAACCCTACTGGTCGGGTATTATACGCCCAAAGATGCAGACATTCTGTATTGCCGGTGGACATGAATCTATCTACTAAGCGCTATCTAACTGATTCCGGTTCCGAATCAATTGCCATTCCGCTGCAGTGGGCGGAAGACACGAAACGGAATCTGTTAGACAACGGAGTCCCGCGCAACACTCTGTCATACAACAACCTTAAATAAAAACATAATAAACATTAGATTATTTTCATTGAAATGTGTAAATAAATTATATTGTGGGACTAATTAAATAATATATCGGATGAGGGAATATTACCGAATGTATGAGTGCATGTTATTGACGCCTAGTTGATCATGCTTAAAAATCTCCTCCAAGTCATCAAGTGTAATAAGTGACTTGAATTCAATACCGAAGACACTCTCATCCATAACGATTTCACGTAAAGCACCATCCTTCAAATCGGACATATCAACCATTGTTGCGAGCGTCGACCGGTACCGAGGCACAAAAGCACCGCCTTTTTTTCCCGCTGGCTTCGGAGGACCAGTGGGTGGTACGGTACGAACTTGCTGCGTCACTTGTTGTGACTCTCGAGCGGATGCCTAAAAATCATATAAGTTATGTAAAATATAAAATCATGCAAATTTAGATTCAGATTAATTATTAACACTTTAAATGTACCTCTTTTAGTGATGCAACGGACTCCTCCTCCTGTAAAATCCCTTTACCCTTAACTGTGGGTTTTATAGGAGCAGTCTAAAATTAAAATGTAAAAAATAATTAATAAACGGTTTAGAATTGACATTCGAAAACTAAATGATTCATAATCGTTTTCAATATACCTCATCACTAATGGTAATGAGCTCCGAGGGCCATGCAACAAATGATCCTATTGCATCTCGCAGCAATGTCGTCTCTGAGACCATGTCAGGTACCGGTAGCATCGCATCATGATCTACTACAACATCCACCGATACTTTCAGGTGTCCATCCGGGAGCGGTCTATGGTGAAGTAAATCTCCCAAAGTGTTGTGCACTTTTCCCTTGCCAACTAGTCGATAACTCGGTTCCGATAAGTATAGTTGGCAAGATGAAATGCCCTAAACCAATAGTAAATATAAAGTCATTATCATTAATAAAATAGAACAATTTAAAAGGAAAAAAAATTATAATTACCTCGGGAAATTTCCTTTGATAGTTGATACTAGCCTTATCACTAGTTTCTTTCACCGATGAAGTGTTGCACTTTTCTCTCATATACGCCTCTTTATCTCTTTGCAATTCAGAGACTTGTGCTTGCAATTCCGCCAACTTTTGCAACACTTCTTCATTTGAAGGATTTCTTCTCCTAGGACTCTTGTAAAAAGAGGTTGGAGTCACACCATGACCCTTACCCCTCACCCGACCGGGATACTCAGGAGCATCTAGTGCTCTACTAAGTACGCTCCCCTCACCGGTGGATGCCGATTGCGACAAGGTCTCCTGTAATTCATTTACATTAAAAAATCATTTATATATTAAAAAACATTTGATTTAATTAAAGACACAGTATTATACTTACACATTCAGTAAAAACTCTCTGAACTTCGGGATCGACAGCATGATCCTTGCCCACACGAGCTTCCCTCCACAACACATGTTCAGGAAGTGAGGTTTCCTCACTTTTAGTCTCCTCTAACTATGCATTGACACAAAAGATAAAATCGTCAAATAAAACACATTTAGACAATTAATTAAAACGCATTTCTATTTACTTACAATTTTATCCTCCAAGCGTGCATATCCCAAACGCCCTTTTTTGTATGGATATGCGGGTTTGAATGCTCTCGCACTATTCTTGGCACTCCTTTTCCGAAAATCTTCATCTCTTTGCTCTACAAACTTAGCCCAATCTTCTTTACCAATGAAGATCTCATACTTTTTTGGCCGTCCCGGTGCCTCTTCAAGAAAGTTTCCATCTTTATCCTTAAGATAAGTGTTTGTCAAAAAAGCTTTCCACCCTCTATATCTTTTGTCGGCCAAACCAAGTATGTAGCGTCTACGATCATCTGGTATCTCAAAAGTCCTCTGCAAAAAAACATACTCATAGTGTGTTAGTATAAGTAATTTAAACAATTTATCATCAAGATAATAACAACAATTAACCATATATGATATATACCTGAAGCTCGTCCCAAATTGCTTTTTTTTTCGCATCCAAGTCTTCGCTTTTCATATTCCATCTAGCTACGGAGACCGGAATATGCATACGAACAAGTGTACCAATATAACTTGTCAACTTTGCAGAATTAGGACCAATTGCTTGTTTATCAGAATTCCATTCCAATCGGTATACTAATCCTTGGTCTCTATGTCGAACGATTCCCTTCATGATAGTGATGCCTCGTGCAACTTCTTTTGCTTCAGTATCAGGTGGAGCATTTGTATCCGTGGCATCTCTTTCTTGAGCATCTCTTTCTTGTGAGTTTTCAGGTGGAGCATCTCTATCCGGAGCCATTTAACCTGTATCAAACAAACTAAAGCACATTAGTACACTATTAATAAGCTAACAATCTATACAAGTAAAATGGAAGTCAAACCATGCATGTACAAGTAAATCGGAAACGAAATCGGTACAAATCAAAATAAGCGTCAAAAAATAAAGTTGTCGGAATTGAACAAAATTTACATGGCTATGGTAAAACGTCCCCACGGACTCAAAAATAAAGTCGGTTTTCCGAAATTCAGACCCTAAGCCCGACTTTTGATTACGGGCATAAGCAAAACCGATAAAAAACAGTCCCGAAATGAACATATAAGTGCATGAGCAGCTCCGGAATCGTCAAAATAGTATAGTTACATGTAAAGAAGTCGACAAACGGATACATGGTTCAAAAGTTATGTACAAAACGAGAATATGCACCAAAATTGAATAAGTACTATACTATTGATTAAAACAATCGGTACAAATTGAATAAAACAAATTAGTCGGAATATGTATACTATTACCTTTATCACTAACGTCTCTTTCTTTTCTTTGTAGGATTGTGTTCTACGCGTCTCTTAACAACGCGGACGGTTGGATTGATCCAAATACCCTCATTATGATCATTTCTAGTACAAGATTCATTCTCATTATGATCGTTTCTTGTACAAGATTCAATGCCAACATCAATATCACCTTGATCTTCAATGTTTTCATCTACTATTTTGTTAGATAAAAGCACTATAGACCATTTCGTACTTGTCGGATCATTGACATAGAACACTTGTTTAGCTTGAGAGGCTAAAATGAAAGGCTCATCTTTGTACCCTACCCTATTGAGATCCACTTGCAAAAATCCTGACTTATCCATTCGTATGCCACTATTATTTTCAACCCACTTGCAACCAAATACAAGAATCTGAAACTTCGCGTAATCAAACACCAAAATGCGCTCGATAACCCCAAAATATGACAAATTTGCAAATTTCGGATTTAAGTCATTCGCACTTGATATGTGCATTGCTTCAGCTACCAAGGTAACACCACTATTTTGCATAGTACTTTTATCATCCTGTTCTTTGGTATAAAATGTGTATCCATTAATTGCGTATGCGCTATAAGAAAGCACAATTACACTTGGACCATAGGCTAAACATCTCAACCTTTCTGTTACTGAAGCATGATCTGAACGATACTTTGAATAAATATGATCCCTAAACCACGGTATGAAACTTCGATTGTGCTCTCGTACTATCCAGTTCTCATTTCTATTTGGATTTAAATCTCGGAGAACAACCTTGTGCATTTCAACATACGGCTCAACCTCAATCTCATTGTGCAGAACATACAAGTGCGCTTGATCCCGTTCGACCATTGATACTGTCACAACTTTATTTCCAATTAGCCTTTTTCCTTCTTTTTTTTCGACAATATGAGATTTGGGGAGTCCAATTGATTGAACATTTGACAGATATTCAGTACAAAACTCAACCGCTTCTTCAACAACGTATCATTCGGCAATACAACCCTCCGGTCGACTTCTGTTTTTCACGTACCCTTTTAATATTTTCATATAACGTTCAGCAGGGTACATCCATCTCATATAAGCTGGTCCGCACAATTGTGTCTCTTTCACAAGATGAACGACTAGATGAACCATTATGTCAAAAAACGAGGGAGGAAAATACATTTCAAGATCACATAAAGTAACAACTATCTCTTTTTGCAATGTTGGTAAGATCGCGGGATCGACCACCTTACTGCAAATTGACCTGAAGAAGAAACACAGCTTAGTTATTGCGCTTCTTACTTTTTCTGGCAGAATAGAACGTATACCTATTGGTAAAAAATGTTCCATTATAACATGACAATCATGCGTCTTCAAACTCTTTAACTTGAGGTCTTTCATGGACACAAGTCTTCTAATATCTGAAGAGTAGCCTTCTGGAACTTTAACTTCACTGAGGAACTTACACAATGTTTTCTTCTCCTTTCTAGATAGAGTGTAAACAGCAGGTGGCAGATATGTTCATCTTCCTTTCGTCACGGGTCTCAATTCAGTTCTCATCCCCATGTTTACCATGTCATTCCTTATGTTAACGCCATCCTTAGACTTTCCTGGTATATTGAGTAACGTACCTATAACGCTGTCAAATACATTTTTTTCAATATGCATAACATCCAGGAAATGTCTTACGTACAACGACTTCCAATATGGAAGTTCAAAAAAAATGGACTTCTTCTTCCACCCACCCTTGACAAGTGAATGTGCAAAAGGCTTGCCAAACTGAGTGCTCACATCTTTCACCTTTTCAAAAATTTGATCACCTGACAAAAAAGGCGGGGCTGTACCATGTTCGGCCTTTCCGTTGAATGCTTTTCTCCACCCACGGTAGTGATGATTAGAATTTAAGAATCTACGATGACCGAGAAAGACATTCTTCTGACAAAGATCCAATCGTGTCGTATCGGTTTCATCTTCACAAACGGGACACGCCTTTTGACCTTTATTGCTGTACCCGGATAAATTTCCGTATGCTGGAAAATCATTAATTGTTCCAAACAACATCGCCCTCAAGTTGAAACTTTCCTTCCTATACCCATCGTAAACCTCCACACCGTTGTCCCACAAAAACTTTAAATCTTCGATTAACGGTGCCAAGTATACGTCTATGTCATTCCCTGGTTGTTTAGGCCCAGAAATTAGCATTGATAACATCATGTACTTACGCTTCATACATAGCCACGGAGGTAGGTTATAGATCATAAGAATCACAGGCCATGTGCTATGCGAGATACTTTGAATACCATGCGGGTTCATTCCATCAGTAGACAATGACAACCGAAGGTTTCTTGCTTCTTTTCCAAATTCAGGATATTCAGTATCAACTTTCATCCATTGTGGTGAGTCTGCCGGATGTCGCAACTTTCCATCAATAATTCTTTCATCTGCATGCCAAGTCAAGTGTCTTGAATCGATCTCACTACGATACATGCGTCTAAATCTCGGAATTATAGGAAAATACCATAAGACTTTAGCAGGAGACAACTTTTTCTTATATCGAGGGGCACCACATTTAGGACACTCATTCAACGCTGCATACTCGTTTCGAAACAAAACGCAATCGTTTGGACATGCATGTATCTTATCATAGCTCATGCCAATAGAGGACAACATCTTTTTGGCTTCATACGTTCGATTGGGAAGAACATTATCCTCTGGTAGCATATCTTTCATAAGGGCTAATAACTCTGTGAAACTTTTATCCGACCATCCATTGTCCGCCTTTAAGTTGTACAACTTTAACACCGCAGACAATCTTGTGAATTTTGAACAACCATCATACAACGGTTTCTCTGCATCGCTTACCAACCTCTCAAACATTTTGGGACAATCCGCAAGATCTTCTTCAAGCGCTTCTGCAATCTCTTCGACTCGATCGCAATCGTATGTGTCTGTGCAATCGTCGTTTGAAGCATACTTCCTATTACAACTCGACCCAGCATTCCCGTTACTTTTCTCACCATGCATTGTCCAACATGTATAACTTCTATCAATTCCAAACCGTAGTAAATGGGATCCCAACTGTTTCCCGTCAACCTTATCCCCATAACAGCAACCCAAGCAAGGACACGACATTCGAAGCGGGTCTTCGGAGTGCTTAACCGCAAACTCAACGAATTCCCATACCCCTTTCTCGTACTCTTTCGACAATCGGTTTGATCTCATCCATGTCTTATCCATGACTTAATTAAGCTAAACAAATGCTTCTTGGTTTCTCTACCAGGTACTAAGGAATTCTGTCAAGATAATAAATAGCTATCATCATAATAGAATACCTAATCAGAATACCCGATTTCTTAAAGAAGACATTACCTTATTTCAAGGTAATATAAGTCCACAAACCAAAAAACTGGTTGAAAATGAAATCACTAGTAAAAATTTGAAAGAGAATAATGTAAAATTTGAAAGAGAATAATGTGAATGTTTCCCATCTCACTTCATTTCAGAAATAAATATAGATATTTCCTTCTTATCTCTTAAAGTCAATTTAATATATGAGCATGTTTTAATATAGTTCAATCCATTTCAAAACTTGTAGAATTCCATAAACCAAGTTACAAAATAGCAAGAGGAAGAGTTGAAATGTTTGTATTACATTCAAACATGCTCATAGTGCACAACGATCATGGTTTAGAATAAAGATAGCATTTTCATTCTCAATCCCACAAATAAGTAAATATATAAATATACCTCACGAAATAGTATGCCAAAGTTTTCATGTAATCAAAATAACAGTAGAACTTCAAAACTTATACTTTTATATAAAACCTCACGAAACATTGTTCCAATAAGTCAACAAAACCTGAAGCATAACAACCTAACTTAAGTATACTTAAGTATAGTTAAGAGCACAAACCTGAACTAAGGAGAAAGAAGAGTGGTGATATATTGGGAACAAGGTTAAGCAATTTTCTTTTAGAGATTCAGATTCTGCAGATACAAAGAGGCAATCATAAGTCATCGTATAATAGAATACATTACTACTACCTTAGATACTTAATACAATTGAATAATATATGAATCTTGCTAATATGACCAATTCAAAGATTCAAAGATTCATGAATCAACAAGTCCTTAATTCAGAAGCAAACACAAGAAAAATAATTAGCACATATACATAGCATAGCATCGCATCAATGGAAGACATGAACATGAGTACTAAAAAAAATAACACTAACTTTTGTGTTCCTCTTCTCAAACACAAGAAAAATAATTAGCACCATATACATAGCATAACATCATTTAGTGAGAACATTAACTATTATCCAGTATCTTACCTTAGCAAGTCTTATTCTAGCTCTAGACCAACGTGAAATGACACTATCGTGTTTCTAACTGTCAAAGAAAGACGCAAAGCCTGCACCTAAAAAAAAACAAATTAGAAATCAAATTAGCTGCACCTTAAAGAATAGGAGATAAAGAGCAGTTTCACAACTGGAGATAAAAAGCACCATTTTTAATTCATAGGTTAATTTTTCTTCCTTCCATGTTTATTCATAAAGTCACCTCACCTCTACAAACTACATACTACTAAGTGAGTTATTGTCTCTACCTTTTCAAATAAGTATCTTTAAGAGATTATATTGGATGAAAATGATTAATTAATGAAATGGCTACTAAACTAGTCATTTGCAAAAACAAAATTTTATCAAAGAAATTTGGGTAAAGGATGGTGGTGTTTCTTATTAATAATATCTATTTCTCTATATTTTATCAAACACAAACAATATTCATTTCTCTATATTTTTGTTAAAGGATTAAAAACCAGACTAAAAAAATTCATTATGAGTTGATTCAGTTCATGCAACAGAAATTTCTAAAATCATCCATATGTGTACCTTAGCAAAGTATCCGTAGCAAAGTATCATACAAATTTCTAAAATATCAAACCCAAATCAGTTGATTCATATAATCAATTGCAAATAAAATCATTCATATATGTACCTTAATAATGGGTTGGATGAAGCAAGAAGTGTTGATTTTGACCAAGAAAACCCTAAAATCCCACAGACCGGCGGCGGCAGCGGCGGCGGCGGTGGCGTGAGAGTGAGACGACGACGGAGGGACGGGGAGTGGTTGAGAACGGCGGAGGGAGTGAGAGGAGGAGTACTGGTTGAGAACTTGCGAGGAAGAAGAAGACTGTTTCTGAAAAAATAGCGTGTTTCTGGAAAAAATTAGCGTGAGCGCTTTTCAGAAGCGCTTTCATACCCAGCCCTACAAGAGCGCTTTTCAAAAGCGCTGTCATACCCCATCCTATAAGAGCGCTTTTAGAAAGCGCTTTCATACCTACCCCCTATAAGAGCGCTTTTAAAAAGCGCTTTCATTCCCCCCCCCCCCCTATAAGAGCGCTTTTGAAAAGCGCTTTCATTACCCCCCCCCCCTATAAGAGCGCTTTTCTAGCGTGATTTTTTATTTTGTTTTTAGACAAACCTACCAAAGCGCTTTTGGGCATAAGCGCTGTCGTAGGTGTGCTGTTAAAAGCCAATTTTGGCGTAGTGGGAAGAGAAAGATAATTTTAATTATCACTAATATAAAGTAAAAGAATAATAAAAATAGAGTATTAATTAAAAGTTGTAATTAAAAGCTAAAAATTTAAATTGTTATAATCATGATTCTTTTTTTTTTTTTGACTAAAAACATGATTCTTATTTTGAGACAATTGTTTCAAACATGACAATTATTGACATTTATTTTGAGATAGAAAATATTATTATTTATTAATATATGACAATTATTGACATTTATTTTGAGATATATAGAAAAATATTATTATTTATTAGTAAAATTTTTCAACTCTTTTAAATTCTCATTTCTTCACACTATCAATAAAGTATAATTTAGTAAAATAACCCAAATTTTTATTCGTGATGACTTGTAATTTAATATAAAGATATTATTAAACACTTAACATAAGGTCCACCAATAATTTGCTTCATCATGACCTGCATAATGAGACAAACATAATAAGCATCTTGTAATGCAAAGAAGCCGTAGACAAGTGGACAGAAAATAACTCGTCAAGTTTCATCATTGTTACCAATGTTCTTGGTAAGGGGAACAACACAGCTAGATTGTGATTTAGATCTTTGTATTGTTTTCTTAAATTACTATATTCACAGCTACATCTATCTTCTAAATAGTTCTGTTTGGTGTTGGCATGTCGCAAGGGTGTGCACCTTATCAGTAACATAATTTATTTACATGTGCATCTTTGTTTTCTTTAATATAAATCTCTGCTATGTAGATTTTGCTAAAAGAAAAGTTGGTGATTGTGTTAAATAAAGTTGAACTTGTAGCGGATAAAATAGAGATGAAAGTGTTGTTAACGAAAAAAGATGGAAATGTTAGTTGCATATAAGTATAACTACCCTAAGTACGTTAAGCTTTAGGCTTTTATGCCTACCAGTTTGTCTAGATTGTTAGTACATGTGAATTGCATTCAAAGCATTTTGAAGATTTTTTAGAATTATATATATAAAGTAACTACTTTATTAGTTGTGGATTCCATATCATGCTATCCATTTTTTAGAGGATAAAAAAGAAAATATTTTTTTTTATTCTTTTCAAATATGAGAGAATGACCAGAGAAAGATATGGAAAATGTGGTAGACTTGTCAATAGGATATCGAAAATAAAAAATTATGAAATTGAATTTTTAAGACAATGTTTAGGAGTTTGGAGAAGATGGGAGGGGAAGACTTTCGAAAACAAATTTTTAAAAAAATATAGGAAAATATTTAATAATTTAAAAAAAAATGATTTTGTATAGAATGATGGCCAGTTTGTTTCAGCTTTAAAAAAATGGATTTTTTCTTTGTATTTTTGAAAATAGATTTTCTAAAACCGTTTTTCAAAATATTACAAATTTTTTTATATTCTTTTTTTCTAAAATGAAACACTTAATTTGACATCCTATAACATAAACATACATAATTGAAGACCAAAATTTAGTCAAAATCATAATTTTTTCAAAAAGTTGTATTTCAAAAATGATTTTTATGAAAATCTATTTGAAATAGCTTCAAAATTAAGTGATTTTTTGAAAATTTGATATCTAAATTTTTTCCCCATAAATAGATGAAATACATAAAATCACATTTTAAGAATAACTATTCAAACAAATTTTTCATTTAAAGCTTTTATAAAAAGTTACTTTGTAAAATTTTTTTTTACAAAATTTGGTAACACTATAAAAATCATTTTTAAAAAAAGCCAGAACAAACGGGCCCATAAGAGTTTATATCATTACTATATTTTTAATTTTTCGAATACTATAAAAACATAAAAGATATTTTGAAAATTCATGTAAGCCTCCAAAATACCCCTTCAATATAAATTTTGAGTTCTCCATATTAGAGGATTTTTGGTGTTATGAATAAAAGCAAACCCTCCTAATCAAAATCATTAATTCTTTCCATCCAATCCTTTTACTTTTTCAAAGTCATCCTCTCCCTTCCCCTCCAAACTCCCAATCATAGCCTACAGAAAACAAAGAATATAAAGTGTTATGTTCAGAAATTAGAATTGTTGGTGTCACTAGTGCAAAATGAACAATATAATTTTAAAATTTACACCTAATATACTAAAAACGGGTGTAAATAAGAAACATGGTGGCACTTTTGTAAATAAAATGTAGATTTATGATTGATCATGTGAAAATATACACCCGATTTTTTAAAAACGGGTGTAAATTAAAAATATTATTATATTTAAATTTCAATTACTCCCGTTAAATTAAAAATCGGGTGTAAATTTAAATTGACTTAAAAAAATATTTATTTTTATAACTCAAAATATTATTCTTAATAACTAGTTAAGTGAATATTGTGAATATTTTGAATAATTTCAATACAAGATTGATTTGAGAACGTTTAGTTCGGCGCTTTCTACGCCCAAAGCAATGCCACTCTTGATCTTTGAATCATTCTTCACTCTCTCTCTAAAACCTAACTGTTCAAAATCCACTCTCTCATTCCAACAATGAAAATCGAATGTGTGTAAACGCGGTTTCTGTTAGATCCAGATTCATGGGGATTTGCTTCAGCATTGAAGAAAAACACGTTTCCCATTCCGATTCTAAACCTAAACCTAATTCCATTTCCACTGGTAATTTCATTTTATTTTATTTTTATTTCTCTAAAATCTATTTTATCCGTTTTTCGCTTAACCGATCTTACTGTGATTCAGATTCGGTTGGAAATGTATCCGCTGCTGGTTCGATGAATATCAAAGAACTTCGAGAAGGTGCTGGATACAGCAACGTGCTTATTTTTACCTATAACGAATTGAGGCTTGCGACGAAGCAGTTTCGGCCTGATTTTATACTTGGAGAAGGTGGATTTGGTGTTGTGTATAAAGGTGTTATTGATGATAGTGTAAGAGCGGGTTATAAATCCACTGAAGTCGCTATTAAGGAACTTAATCGCGAAGGGTTTCAAGGCGATAGGGAATGGCTTGTAAGTCGCTCACTTTTTCGATTCATCTTTCATTGTTATATAGAAGTATAGAAGTAGTAGTGTATGTTTTGGATTAGTGTTCATTTTTTTTGTTTAAAATCAAATCAAATTGGTTCAATCTTCGTTTTTTTCCCAAATTTTCATCGACTGGGAAATTCTATTCGAATTTTTAGGTTTGAGGTTGTTCGATTGAAATTCATTGCAACGTGGATGTTGGTGATTCGTGAGATTGTTATCCATGGAGTTTGCAGCTTGATTTCTCTGTCCACTTCTGCATCTCTGGTTTGTTGTTGCCCATCAAATTATAGATTGCCATAAGATCCGTAATAATTTTATATTAGTGAATGTTGGAAAAGGAAATGATATCTAGAGAAAGAAAAAATATAGTTTAGTTAAGAAAATAGAGAACTTGATATAAAGATTCTTATTCAATGAATCTAACATGAGGAAAGGTTCTCTTCACCAGGAATTTCTCACTGCACAACTGTCAAGTCAACTGAACAACTAGATTTCTAACTATTTTTCCCACCTCTTCCACAACCCTCCTCAATCGTTACAGTTAGTAAGCTATTGCTTTAACTCAAACAACAGTACTAGTTGTCACAGTTTGCAAATGTAGGAAACTCTAGTAGAGAACACTTTCCAGACCTTATCCCTTTTGTTGGCTCAGGCTCAATCCGAACATAGTTTGAGTTCATTATTTCTTCTTCTGGTTATGATGGCTGTGATCTATCATTTTCTATATTCATCTCAGAGCCGTTGTGTATGATCAGTTAACATGAATAAACTGCATTCCAAATCCACATCTCAAATCAAACTCTGTCATACTCATCTCATGCCAAGTAGGTTCCCTAGATTTTCTATATATTCTTAACCAGTTGCTGGTGGATTATGTACAAACTGAGTGGACTCCTTAAGGTTCTTATGTAATATTTGGTATAAAAAGATTGTTCTCTGTGCCAAAAAGAGAGTTGTTTTTAGGTTTCAATAATAATTTGGCTAGATTTTTAGATTAACCATTTGTTTTCACTCTCTGTTAATGATGAAAGGAAGAAAAGATATTGTAATTTGTTGTACTACAATTTGATAACAAATGTCTTGATCAATAATTTGGATTTTGGAAGTTTAGTGTTTTGAGATATAGAGACATTAATATTACTGAATAGTTTATTGTTATTATTACTAAATCAATATATTACAGGCTACAAGACATGCCGAAATGGAAGCTATAGACCTGCTTCTAGAACAGAGGCAGAAAAACAGACTTTCGATGACTGAAGTTGCTAAAAAATTCTCAAACTGCAGTCTTTATGTTACTTGTGAACCGTGCAGAATGTGTGCACCTGCTTTATCAAATTTAGGTATGCTCCTTCAAATCATCAATTGTTTATGTATCTGGTCCTTATGCTATCCTTTCTAATTCAATAATTTATCAGGTATAAAGGAAGTGTTTTATGGCTGTTCAAATGATAAATTTGGAGGTTGTGGATCAATACTATCATTGCATTTAAGTGATGCCGTGTCACCTAATAAGTATGCATTTTAACTAAACAACATTTAAGCTTCTCCATATAGCTCTCCACTACATCCTTTATTGTTAATAAATTGGTAATTCTTAAATTTCTTCTCATTAACATTGTTTTTCCACCTAGAAGGGGTTTCAAATGTGCTGGAGGTATAATGGCAAAAGAAGCTGTCCTTCTCTTTCGAACATTCTACGAGCAATTTTCTCCAATTTTGTGATTGGTATATTTTAATATTATGCCTGAAATTATGATTCACTCCAATGCATTTCATTCTATCTATTTCCCCTTTCTATGAATCATTCCTTTTGAATTGCTTTAATGATCATGATCCATATGATACAAATGTTCTCACATGTACATTAGGATTTGGAATCCATATCAAATTCTATTTTCTTAAGATAATTTGTAAACTAATATTGATTTGTCAATAATTATATCACTACTATCAATTAAAAAAAAATTAGTCATACAAAATCTTATATTTATGAAAGATTAATAAAAGTAACAATAAGGAGACAAAAATGAGATGAGGCTGGTAGTAGTGGATGAGTAGTCCCTCTCTCAATTGGGTTTGGCAAAGCAGACAAGGTCATAGGTGAATAGTGGGACATATATGTCGTTTAATTTCTACAACCATATAATATATATGGGGTCATTTCTCCACCACAAGTTTCTTCCTTCATATCTCCACACACACACACACCCTCTTCAACCAACTATATATAAATGGTTCATTAGTCTATTATAGAAGTATTCAAACAACAACTACATAACTTGTTCACACAGCAAAGTTTTAAGTATAGAGAATTTATTAATGGCTGCTACTGCTACTGCTACAGCTGGTTCATTTTTGATGAAGGGTTCGAAGGTTCGATCGTTGGGACGATACAGTTCGAAGCAAGTTCGACAACAAAGAGGAAGGCTATACATAATCTGGAGATGTACTGTTTTATTATTCTGTCTCCTAGTTCTGAAATTTATGTCAAGAGTAGTAGCTATTTTCTGATTAATTCTAGGTTTTGAAAGGCTGATGCCGATCTTTCAGTGTCGTCACATCAAACAAAAGATAAGGCTAGCAAACCGTATGCTCAAGCTGGTAGGGCATCTTTTCAGCCGGGTACCGTAAAGTTGGTTATGGCTGGAAGTGGTTGTGAAAGCAGAGAAAAAGTGGAACAGGTGCAAAAAGTGCATGCTCTTTTTATGTTTTTTCTTCTTCCAGAAATTAGCAACTTGACATGTAAAAAAGAATTCCTTGTTACAGATTCTAGAGCAGGTTAATGGTGATGTTGGTGCTGCAATCGAATTTCTCTCTTCTTTTTTCTATTTTTTGGTTTGTTGGCTATTAGTTTCCTTTGGGTTTGGGAGGTGATTCAAAATAAATATTTTGCTCACAAATACTGGTATAATATTATGTTCTCCTTTGACATTCTTGTTTGTTGTTTTTGCCGCTCCTTCTATCACAGAAGATTCCAAGAAACAAGGTCTGTCCGTGTGGTTCAAAAAAGAAATACAAAGCTTGTTGTGGAACCGCGTCGAGAAAACAATCCGCTAAGTATGTAGCGTACGCATCTTACACTTCTTTCTTCTGTAGTCCTGTTTTAATTTTCAACTATGCAGATAATGTCTATTGAGTGCATAAAGTTTAGATATAATTTTCATGGAACTATTGTGATTTCATTATAGTGTAACCAAATCAAATCAAGTATAGTTCTATGGTATATGATTTCATTGTAGTGTAACCGATTATATACTTTTCTTGCATCAGTAACCAAGTTGTCGACTCCAGAAAGAGCAAAAATGAATCGAAGAAAGGGATTTCTGCAACAGCTGAAGTAACACCTGATATGGGTGCACTTTGTATCTAAACCAATAGCAAGTGTAAGACACCTTGTATTATAGTTTACATCAACTGTTTGGTGCTGCGATGTCTCTGGTAAGTTTGTCCTCTTCAATTTCAATGCGTGGATAGTATTTTTATGCTGTAAAATGTAGGTTAAATTGACGGTTGGATGGTTGCAGGAGATTCGGGACGACTCATTATAGGAAGTGCTGACCAGACTGCGAAGCTATGGAATGTGCAGAGTGGTCAGTAATTGTTTACTTTCAATTTTGACTCCCCTGCAAGGTCTGTTGACTTTTCCGTTGGTGATAAGCTTGCTGTTATCACCACTGACCCATTCATGGAACTCACTTCAGCAATCCATGTCAAACGCATTGCAAAAGATCCTGCAGACCGTAAGCAACATTTTTCCTTATCTCTCTGCAAATTTGCTGACATCCAATACTAATAATGCCAATGCTTCTTTGTTCTATTCAGAGACTGGGGAGTCTTTGCTTGTTATTAAGGGCCCTCAGGGAAGAATCAATAGAGCCATATGGGGCCCCCTCAACAGAACCATTATCAGTGCCGGAGAAGAGTGTATTATTCGTATTTGGGATTCTGAGGTCGGCCCTGATTTCCTATAATTATTTTGCAAACACTCAGCAGTCGCTAATAGTAATACTATCACCATCGACTACAATTGCTTCATTCTGTTTCACTTGCTTATATGCAGACAGGAAATCTACTTAGGGAGTCGGACAAGGAATCCAGCCACAAAAAGACAGTAACATCACTGGCCAAATCTGCTGATGGCTCACATTTCTTGACGGGCTCCCTTGATAAGTTTGCTAAGGTATCATCACCATCATCATCATCATTTCAATTAATTTTTTATCATGATATTATTGCAATACACCTAACCAGTTTCCTTTCTTTTTTGCAATATTTATGGATATCTTCTGGCTATTAATTAGATTTGGGATAGCAGAACATTGTCTCTAATCAAGACATATGTGACAGAACGCCCTGTCAATGCAGTTGCAATGTCGCCTCTCCTTGATCATGTATGTTTGTGTATTGTGAATTACTTAATATAAATTATGTCATGTCATGTCATGGTATTCCTATTAGTAGTCTTGGTAATATATGCAAGTAATACTGGTTGTTCATCTTTATTTGATTAATTACCTCATGTCTCCCTTGACTGCTTTGAATAAAGGTGTCCTATTTGTTTTGTTTTGTGTTGGGGCAATTTGATACAATGCATTGCTAGCAATAATGATTGGCACTGTCTAAGTTTTCCCACACTCACTTTTTTATTGTGGTGAATAGCAATAATGATTGACAATCCAATCTTGATACAATAGTCACTAATGCAACGAATGAGTGAGAGTTCCGACTAAAGACCGTCCAAATTCAAGAGTTATGACTCTTATTTATGAGCCAGGAACTAGGAATTGAGCTGCAAAACCTGCCTTGAGAAAGAGAGCACAATATTGATTTTTGGCAATTGTATAATAGTTCTGATGTGTTTTCTTTCCATTCTCTTATTGTTAGGAATTGTAAGAGTAATTACATGGTCAATATTCAAATATAGTTTTAAGTTACATCATTGAAAAAGCTAACACCTTTTATCTGAAATAGAAAAACATAACAAAATACATTTGTTTCTATTATGCAGAGAACAATGAAGCTCATCTTGCTTTGGGGACTACCCTGTTTCATAGCGGAATGTGCATACAACATATGATCAGCTTTGAAGGTACAATAACGCTAATAATGTTTTTATTTTATTTTTGTTTTTATTTTTATAATAATTGAAAATGATGGTGTACATTAACTTTGGTTGTTGGTTGTAGATGTATTGAAGGAGTTTACTTCTAAGAAATGCGGTAAACTTGGGAAATTGCTTAAGGAAAGTGGTAATCATGGGGTTCAGATGAAACACAAAGATTCTAGAGCACCGAAGCTAACCGTCAAGCATGGCGTAAAATTATATATGAAGAAAGTGTTATGACTTAGTTAAAATATAATTTTTATGTTTATGATTTTATAATACTTGAAATATTATGACTGTTCATGATTTTGTATACTTTTTGGTTAATATTAAAAATATTTTGACTTAGTTAAAATATGATTTTTATGCGTATGATTTTATAGTATTTACAATATTATGACTGAAAATAAAATATAACTAAATGGTGTTTATGAAATAGGGTGTAAATAGATATAATTGTTCATTTATAAATGGCGTATTTATACCCGATTTTTACTAAAATAGGGGGTAATTAAGAACATATCACCCGATTTTTATTAAAATAAGGTGTAATTAAAACATAATTAAGCTAAATTACACCCGATTTTTATTAAAATAGGGTGTAATTAAAACGTAATTAAGCCCAATTACACCCGATTTTTATTAAAACAGGGTGTAATTAAAACGTAATTACGCTCAATTACACCCGATTTTTATTAAAACAGGGTGTGATTAAAACGTAATTACGCTCAATTACACCCGATTTTTATTAAAACAGGGTGTAATTAAAAACGTAATTACGCCCAATTACACCCGATTTTTATTAAAACAGGGTGTAATTAAAAACGTAATTACGCCCAATTACACCCGATTTTTGATAAAACAGGGTGTAATTAAAAACGTAATTACGCCCAATTACACCCGATTTTTGTTAAAAATAACGGGTGTAAATTCGTTAGACATTTCTCACCCTGTGGATATACACCCGATTTTTATTAAAAATAATGGGTGTAAATTTAATAAAAAACGGGTGTAAATTAACATTTTTGTACTAGTGTGTAGATCTTTAATATAGTGATACAAATTTTCAGTGCGGTTAAGTAAAAGTGGACCTGCAAAAGTGGCATGTTATAATGCTCAAGTCAATGAGTGAATAAAGAGGGGTAGAGTGGATTGTATTAGAACGATACCTTTTTATACATCATTTATTTCAATGATGTAGGAGAGAAAAAAGATTCACACACAATCTCCACCATTTATTTTAGAATCTAATGGTTCAGATTTATTCTAACATTCACTCACACACATGCGGCCGATCCAGAATAGTTGTCCTCCAAAGTTTGCGGTGGTGTGACATACGAAGTCTTCTAAGAAATTGGACTGGACTCTTTGTGTTGGGATCCTTGTGCTAAGAAGTGGAAAAGATTCAGAGAATAAGTGCATTAAATGACAGTCTCATCATTGAAATGTCTTGCAATATTTTCTTACACGTGGAACTAAGTTCTTAGGTTAGGGCATGGCACATTTCTCTAGGATGCTTGAGTGCACTCAAGTGTTGTTACATTTTCACAGCAAAATACCATATATTTTTATCTTTTTATTTCTTTTATTTTTATTGTTGATTTATCTCTCTTGTTCTCTTATATAGAGATTATTTTTACTTTTCAAACAACTTTCGCTCCTTCTTACTAATGAGAATTATTTCCTTCTTGCGAACTCTTTCATCTTCTCTGAGCTTTGGTGATTTCTTGTTTTTCCATTTACTTATTTTATCTAGGTTTTGCGTTTCTAGTTCACTATCCTTTTCAACTTTCACTTGATTTCCACTATTATTTCACTTTTCCTCTTTACTCAGGTACCATTTCTAGCTTTTTTTTTTCTTACATTTCACTGCTTCATTTTCTTGTCTTTATTATGGCCAACATAGAGAATATGCTTGATAACATGATGAATGAACCTAATGATGAATATTTTTCATTATCTTCAATATATGAAAATTTAGATGTTTCAAATTCCGACCCTTTAGAGGTTAACTGACCCAGACGCAATCTTGTCGTTTAGTGAAATTTTTGGGCATGATGGGGGTTCTATAGAGAGTGGTGATGAACCCTAAATGCATTTACTAAGGGAAGTATTGACGAGTATTAAATAAGTGGAGAGAATAACTCTAACAACCATGATATGAGGAATGTGGCTATCCCCCTTTCTTACTCTATCAGGCCCACCCAAATCTGGATGTTTCTATATCGACTCGAAATGAGTGGCATGCTCACTATTTCACTATAACCTTTAGGGTGGCACATGGTCGGGACCCTAGTGACTGAGAAATTATGGATCACCTTAAATTTCAAAGCCACTATTCAGTTTCTTATTGAAATTATCTTTTTCATGACAACCAGAAGGACATGGTTCGACCGGGATGTGCAGGTTTAATGGAGTCGGCGGACGTAGTTCTCTATCGTCGGGTGGCTCCCAAACTACTGGAGGGATAATTTCCTACTATAATAATGTAGATATATTGGAGGAGGCTCAAGTAAAAGTGATTTCGTCATCTAATTAGTTGATTTCACATTTGGATACTAGCAAGAGGATATACAATTACTTTGATAGGTGATTTATCCCTTTCTACGAATGCATATTATCTCGGCTGAAACTTTGATTTCCCTTTACCGAGATTGATGAGGGGGTGTTAAGGCACTTTAAGATTTCTCCTTCCTAACTACACCCGATATCTTGGGAATTTGTTAAAGCCTATCAATACTGGTGTGAGTACCAAAACAAAGAACCATCTCTGGATTACTTTTTTAACCTCTTAATTGTGAGATACACCTCAAAGGATCCTCTTTGCGGACATGGGTTGATCTAATTATGCTAGGCATCTAAAATGTTTGTTTTCTATATGAAAATTGGAATAATCTCAAGGATCGGTTCCTCCTGGTAAATCCTCAGACTCCTGAGGCCCATTATGTGCTTTATAGGAACCTTGAGGGAGATCTTTATTCAATCGGCCTTTTCTTCATCAACCCTTATGCCTTGAAACTGATTATACGTGATGGTAGGATCCATAAGTCTTGGTCTTGGAGCCACTTCAACAAAAACTACACACATATGCCATTACTTCTTAATCTTTGACCCTTAATGAGGTGTCAATGAAAGAGGACTTGATAACCTTTTGAGAGAAACTAGGTTAGGAAGAAGGAAAATTTTATTTTGATGTAGGGCCATATATGCAGGAGAGGCGAATCAGTAGTGAATACGGTCGATGCTCGATAGAGAAAATAATTCTTTAGTGACAAGGGAAATTTATCTTCATACTTGATTTTGTTATTCCTTTAACGCTCGCTAACTGTCTTTTCTCTTTTCTACTAATACCATGGTGTTTGTCAAGAATATTTTTAGGATGAAGAAGGCCTATTAGGTAGCGGACGTGCTCCAATCTTCCCTCTCAATCCCACTTTAACTCAAGAGGAGGTGAAGGTGGAACAACCTAACGCAGATGTTGAGGCTTTGCTAACCACACGGGCTCAAATGGATTCAGAAAAAGGCGAAGCAAGAAGTTTAACAACAGGCTTGCTTTTATGGTTTGATATATAACAACAAATAAGGCCTAGAGAAGGATCCTATCATGGTAGAAGGTCCGAGAAAGAGGTCCAAGTCATCTTGTACTGGTACTGCAAAGATCACTATTGCCGATAGTGAGAATGCTCTTTCAAAGCTTATGGCCACTTCCCCCCAAGTACCTCCCACCTCACTGGAATATTTTTCTTTCTTTGAGAAGGACATTATTTATATTCAAAGCTTCTCTAACATATACAAAATGGCGATAATAGGTGATACGACTTTTCACATGTTTATAGGTTTCTCCTTACTGACGCTGGTAGCTACTGGTCAGGGGAAAACACTCTCTCTAGGAAAATCTTCTAAATATAAGGAATTTCGGAAGGGAATGTTGTTTCCTATGAACATACTTTGTAAGTACAAATTGCGCCTAAGAGGGGGTGAATTAGGTACTTTAAAATTTTATCGGTGTTTATGGATGTTTGAATTATTTTTCTGGTTTATGGTGATGTTATGAAAAATGTAAGGTGTAGAAAAATAAAGAGACACAAGAGATTTATATTGGTTCCCCTCACAGTCCGAGAGTACTCCAGTCCCCTTTTGTTGAACGAGTATACTGGAGTACTTTTCGTTTATATCGTATCCACAGGGATTATTGCGATATCACCGCCGTTCTATGGCTTATTTTGTCTTGAGTTAAGGTTACTTTGGTTTTGAGTTTGCAAAAGATCATTCAATACTTTAGTAGCAAAGAGTAAATTAATGAAAGTTCTAAGTTAAAGAAAATGTATCAAGATTCGATTTCATCGACCTAACTTCGTATGTCAACCTATAAATATATATATATATATATATGAACTTCTTAACGATCAACATAATTACGTATCGACGTCTATACCGTCCGTGTCCGCAACGATATAGTTAGATTTACCGTATTGTTTAACCGCCGATTTCTCCACCGTTTAAACAATACAAATAACGTTTTATAAACCGATACTAAGTAAATATCAAACGCTAAATCCATGTCTGCAATTTATAGTTTGATAGATGATGAAATTAGATCAAGGTACAAATATTGATGCCTCAAACATTTATACCATAGAAAAGCTTTAACAAACAAACTAAACCATCTATATTGATCATAACTTGTTCATACACATATATTCACAAGAAATACATACAAAAGTCTAGGAGGATTACATCTTATCTTGATACAAAAGAGATTTAGCTATCCATGAAAATGGTAGCTTGCTCAAGAAGGTAAGGATGAAGAACAACAAGCATCTACGACGATTAATCGACGATCAAGGCTTCGATTCTCCAATTCTTCAGTTGCTACAGTAGTTTAGGGTTCTTTGAGCTCTTAAGATCATCAAGAAGAAGAAAATATCTGACTTGCTCCTTAAATAGCAATTCTGTTTTCTATCAAGGGCGCGTCGCGCCCTCCAGCGCGCATCGCGCTAATACACTTGAAAGTTAAACCTCCCAAGCGCGCCACGCGCGCTTCTCTCTGCTGGAAGCTTCAAGAAAATATCTTGCCCAGGGTGCGGCGCGCCCTATTACCTCGCGACGCACGCTATGCTCTGCCCAGCAGTCTTCAAACAAGGCCAAAACAAGCTCAAAACTTCCCAAAATGAGCTAAGACCTACAAAATCATAACTAAAACACATATTAACATAGAATGAAAGTTAAAAATTATAAACTATAAATAATTATCTAAAACTTCAGGGAATTGTACGAATACTCGATAAAAACGGTCGAAAGGTGCCACTAATTAAACTAAATATTAACACAATTTGGCACCTAACAACTCTCCCCAACTTAAACTCTTGTTTGTCCTCAAACAAAACAATGATAAATTACCGGGAACACAAAATATCACAAATGAAACAACCAAGTAGAAACAAGAACAATTGAATGGTTCAAATTCCAAAAGTACACAAAGATCAATCCTTACCAATTTCAATCAAAGTACCATGATAACAATGCTAATCCTACATACAAATTCTATGTCAGAAATTCCACAAGCAAAAGAAGTTGAAGAATGAATCACACCTACGCACTTCTCTATTGAGAGAACAAAAATGGAGGATCCTAACACTCACCAGACAATGACGCAAACATCCAGAATTGATTATGACTCATCTAAACAAAAGATATATAAAAAGCGTAAAAGCAAGAATCACAAATACTTTAGGGTTGCAGCTTGGCTTGGTTAACAAGGAAATGTCATTTCTCAAGGCCATTGAAACGAAAGGGTCAATACCTAAGAGAGCATTCAATATCACATTTACATCCACACATCCCTATCAACCGATCACACACTTTTATTGCTCAAGAGTTCACCCTTTTAATTTAAGGGAAACTAGCTATATACAAAGCTCTTTTCTTTTCTTTTTCTTTTTCTTTTCTTTTTCTTTTCTTTTTCTTTTCTCTCTTGAGTAATCACTTATTTTCTTCTCCACACCAATACAACCATTTTTCTTATTCTCCCCACCTTGAATATTACCACCACATAATCACGAATGCTCCCTATTCTAAGGCGAAAAGGAATCAATCCTAACCACGTTTCATGGTACTCTTTAAGGTTAAAAGAAAGTTATCAAGATTCAGATCAAAAATCGGCAATTATAAATAAGGAAATGATACCGATTGAATCTTTGGCAAAGCGGCTCAAAGTGGTTAACAAATACTCACACACTCACCGGGTAGGTTATATTTGGTAGAGAAGTTATACTCGTAATGCGAAACAAAATGCTTTGATCACTTTCATGCTTTACACAATTTAATAAAAATGTAAGATTAATCATAAGGAAAACGAGTTAAAACGCACATTGCTGGTATCCAGCACAATTATATATATACAGTGGAAAGTCTCCTCACAACTAAATCTGTGCTAAAGTGATTCACAATTGAACTAATTTTACCAACAGAAATTATTGACAACTAATTTGTACAATTAAAAGCATCAGAATCAAAGGTACTTGATAAAAAAACGATAAAGGATGTACCTTGCACGTACAGTTTTCAACTTATATCATCACCACTCAAATTGTATTGCATCACCGCCATTCATCGTGACAACATAAATTCGTGTTCCAGCTAATTAATCATCAGGACAACTATCAAACACCATTATTTCTTCAACATAAACACTAAAATAAAACTACTTAAAATTAAATGCGATAATAAAATAAACTGAACTTATATATATAAAAAAAACAACACACCAAACAGTGTTAACTATCCAAAGGCGTAAACTTAGCCTTTCAAAGTACCTCATCCAAAAGGATAGAACAAAATTAAAAACAAAGCAACTAAAAATTGTTCTAACATAATAACTAAAAACAACAAAACATAAAAAACAACAAAAAATCTACTCCTCATCGGAAGTCTCCTGATCATCCTGCTCCATCCCCTCCTCAGGATCTGGCCTGCCCTTAGGCCATAAAGCATAAGCAGACAAATCATCCCTGGAACCAACAGGCTGCTGTCGGATAGAATCCTGCAAAAACATAAATGCTCTTTGATGCGCCATGTGCATCTGATAGTTCCAATCACTTGCATCACCATACTGAGAACCAGCAAGCGGTGCAGCAGCAACTGGAACAGCTCGAGCAGTATCAGGAAGGTCAGGTGCATTAGCAGCTACACCATGAGGACGGCCACCAGGAAGACAGTACCTGTTAGGAAAAATATCATCTATAACTCCATCCATGGGAATCATTCCCCCAGGTGGAAATCGGACTCCAACTTTCCTGCATAAACCCATAATCAGTCCAGGAAAAATCAATCTACATTTTACCCCATCGCCATGACGAGTCCCATTCAGGGCGACTCTCTTCAGCTCATTCGCCACAATCCTCGACACATCAACATTATAGCCATTTAAGATACACTGAACCAGGCCTGCAATATCAATGGTGATGGAGGAAGTGTGACTTCGTGGTCTTATGTTGTAAAGGACCACCGAGGTCACCAACTGAGCCTCCTCCGTCAACTGACAACGAGTGAATGTCTTCGGTAGCCCAGCCTTAGTCAGAGTATAAGTGAAACCAGGACGACAAATCTGCTCCCTAATACTCTCCACATCCCAATTGCCTCTATTCAACCTGGGATGGTACTCACATTCTTCCACCAAAGCCAGAGGATTGTCAAGAAAATCAAAAATCGCATCTTTGCTAAAGTCAATAGCCTTACCTCTCACCCATGTTTTAAACGGGTAAGCTTCAGTGCCTACCCAACTGCTCGGAGGAAAAGCGTTTGCATAAAACTCTCTGACAATCTCCGCCTGATAGAATTGCCCTGGATTGAACAATTTTTCCCAGCAAGTGTCAGACAAAGCAGTCCACGCCCTTTGGAAGTGGACGTGGTCAATAGGAACTACCGTGCGCTCGCTCCACACAACACGACTTTCAAGCTCATGGTACCTAGCCTCCTGATCCGTTCCTTGAAATTTTGACCGATCAAATCTAGCAGCCTGTGAGGAAGATCCCTCACCAGAAACAATCTTCTTTCTTTTCAAAATAGGTGTCATACCTGCACATTTTAAATCAAACGAAACACACACGAATTGAAACAAAGTTAGCACACTTAAGCAAATCCTCACAATAGAAGCACACATCAGGCCACATTCATCATCAACTACAAAACAGGCCCTATATAATTACTCAGAATGCAAAAAATAAAAAAAATTCAAAACTACACCCAGGGCGTGACGCGCGCTGAACAGGGCGCGACGCGCGCTGAACAGGGCGCGACGCGCGCTGAACAGGGCGCGACGCGCGCTGAACAGGGCGCGACGCGCGCTGAACAGGGCGCGACGCGCGCTCTGCGAAACCCAGAAAAAACCTTCAGTTTTATGCAAAACAGAAGAGGAGAACAAGCTTCTCCTCCCTTCTAAGGGTCCTAGCAAGCATTATATACAGCAATAACATGTTTTCTACCCTAATTTTTCAAAATTATCAAGAAATTCCTAAATCTAAAAACCTAACTTCTAAAAATAGATTAATGGAAAGAGAAGGGAACAAGAACAAACCTTTGTTGATGATGATTATGGGGAGACGAAAATTAGTGAGGAAATAAGCAAGAACTAAGAGCTTGTATGTGTGATTCTCTTTTCCTTTCTTGAAACAAATGGGAGAAGGTGAACAATGGAGGCAATAGACCTCCAAAAACCCTAACTCCCCTTCTAACCTCGGTTTGGGTCGGGCTCAGCATGGGTGGGCCCAAACAAAATTATTTCTTTTTCAAAAATACGCACAGCGCGCGACGCGCCCTCATCTCTGCCTGGAAGGGGTGATTGAAGTCACTAAGCGCGCGACGCGCGCTTTAGGGTGCGGCGCGCGCTACACCAGAAACAGCAGAAAAAATGCTTTTATCAGCACACCCTAAAATACCGGTAGATCGGTTCTGGCTCGACGACAACACAAAAATCCCACCTGCAAAAATAACACAAACATAAGTGAATATATACAACTTGGGGTGCCTCCCAAGAGCGCTTTGTTTAACGTCGGTTAGCTCGACGGTCAAAGGCAATCAAGGATCACCAAACGATAAGACACATGTTTCACGATTAAAATCTCTTCCTCGATAAACCTTCAACCTCTGACCGTTAACAACCCACTCTTGCTTAGTTTTCTGGTCTTCTATCACTATAGCCCCTTGGCTTCTAACTTCTTTGACCAAAAACGGTCCTGACCATTTCGATTTCAACTTTCCCGGAAAAAGTCTTAACCGGGAATTGAAAAGTAACATCAATTGCCCTACCTTAAAGTCCTTCATTCTAATCTTACTATCATGATAGAATTTGGCCTTTTCTTTGTAGATTGAATTAGACTTGTAGGCATGCAATCTCATCTCCTCTAACTCATGAAGTTGGATTTTTCTCCTCTCACCACACAACTTGTGGTCAAAATTTAAAAGCTTCAAGGCCCAATATGCCTTATGTTCTAGTTCTACGGGAAGGTGGCAACTTTTACCATACACCATTTGGAATGGCGTAAGACCGATCGGTGCTTTGAAAGCAGTCTGATACGCCCATAAGGTTTCATCTAGTTTCATCGACCAATCCTTCCTAGAGCTAGACACAGTTTTTTCAAGAATTCTCTTTATCTCTCTATTGGTCCTCTCAACTTGCCCATTAGTTTGTGGATGATATGGAGTAGCTACCTTGTGCTTTACTCCATATTGCTCCAACACTTTCTCAAGCGGGGCATTACAGAAATGAGATCCGCCATCACTAATTAACACTCTTGGCGTGCCAAACCGCGAAAATATATTTCTCTTCAAAAATTTGATCATGGTCTTACCATCCGCTTTGGGTGAAGCAATCGCTTCAACCCACTTTGACACGTAAGCCACAACCACCAAGATGTATTCATTTGACATAGAGGAAGGGAATGGTCCAACAAAGTCAATGCCCCAACAATCAAATACTTCTACCTCTAAAACACTTTGGAGGGGCATTTCCTCTCTTTTCCCAATTCCACCAGTTCTTTGACAACTGTCGCAAGAGGCAACATGGTGGTAATTAGCATCTTTGAACAAAGTAGGCCACCAAAATCCCGATTGAAGGACTTTTGTGGCCGTACGCAAACCATTAAAATGACCACCATACGGCGAATTGTGACAATGCCACAAAATGATTTTTGTTTCCTCATCAGCGACACATCTTCTCAAAAGATTGTCACTACTTAACTTAAACAAGTGAGGCTCATCCCAGACATAAAAATTAGCATTGTTTAAAAAAAAAATTCTTGATTCCAAGTTAGATCCTCCGGTATCCAGCTGGATGCTTTGTGGTTAGCCATATCCGCGAACCAGGGTCTAACTTCTTGAACCATGTACAGTTTTTCATCCGAGAATTCATCCCTCACTTCTTTTTCATGTTTTGTTACCTCGGTATTCACTAACCGAGACAAATGATCCGCAATCAAATTTTATGTCCCTTTTTTATCTCTCACTTCAAGATCAAATTCTTGAAGCAGAAGAATCCACCTTATAAGCCTCTATTTTGAATCAGGCATGGTGAGAAGATATTTGATTGCGGCATGATCAGTGTAACACACTACTTTCGAACCAATAAGGTAAGAACGAAACTTTTCCAATGCAAATACAATTGTGAGCAACTATTTTTCAGTAGTGGCATAGTTAACCTGTGCCTCATTTAAAACTTTGCTCGCATAATGTATAGCATGGAAATTTTTGTTCTTTCTTTGGCCTAAGACCGCACCAACCGCATAATCGCTCGCATCGCACATGAGTTCAAATTCAAGCAACCAATTAGGAGCGACAATTATGGGTGTGGTGGTCAATTTTTCTTTGAGTTCTAGGAAAGCTTTTAAACACGATTCATCAAAAATAAATTCCGTACCTTTGTTGAGCAAATTACTCAAAGGCTTTGCGACCTTGGAGAAGTCCTTGATGAATCTTCTATAGAACCCAGCATGTCCCAGGAAGCTCCTTATGCCTTTCACATTCACCGGAGGGGGAAGCTTCTCAATTACTTCGATTTTTGCTGGATCGACCTCAAGTCCTTTTGAAGAAACCTTGTGGCCAAGAACTATCTCATCCGTCACCATGAAAGTACACTTCTCCCAGTTGAGAACCAAATTTGTTTCAATACACCGCTCCATCACCACATCAAGATTCTTCAAGCACAAGTCAAAAGACGACCCGTACACAGAAAAGTCATCCATGAATACCTCGATGCTCTTTTCGATCAAATCCGAGAAAATAGCTTGCATGCACCTATGAAATGTTGCAGGAGCATTACATAGTCCAAATGGCATTCTTCGGTAAGCAAAAATGCCAAAGGGGCATGTAAAAGCAGTTTTCTCATGGTCCGCCGGATTCACGGTTCTTTGATTGTATCCTGAATAACCATCCAGGAAGCAATAGAATTTTCTTCCGGCTAACCTTTCTAACATTTGATCCATAAAAGGTAATGGAAAATGGTCCTATCTTGTGGCTTGGTTCAACCTCCGATAATCAATACACATACGCTTCCCGGTCATCGTTTTCGAAGGAATCAATTCGTTCTTTTCATTTCTCACAATTGTCAATTCACCCTTCTTCGGAACTACATGCATCAGACTTACCCATTCAATATCGAAGATAGGATAAATCATCCCAGCCTCTAATAACTTCACAACCTCTTTTCTAACAACTTCTTTCATGGTTGGATTCAATCGCCTTTGAGGTTGTACCACGGGCCGAAAATCATCTTCTAACATAATCTTATGCATACAATAGGCCGGACTAATACCCTTCAAATCAGATAAAACACATCCTATTGCTTCTTGATTCTTTATCAAGATTTCCTTCAATCGATGCTCTTCCTTGCTAGACAAACCACTATTAATGATAACCGGCTTAGTGGAATTGTCACCGAGAAACATGTATTTCAAGTGAGACGGTAACACATTCAACTCCACCTTTGGCTCTTCAACTTTAGGCTCATATCTCAATTCTTCAATTTGAGTTTCAAATGGATTCATCTCATCACAAGCCTCAAGATTTCTCAAGCAATCTTCAATTTCTTTCTCTTGATCTTTGGTGAGCACTTCAAGAGCTTCCATCAAAGTTTTCTCAAGAGGAATAGACAAGTGCATTTGACTCTCCACTTTCATAATAGCTTTTTCTGTAGCATCGATTCTAAAACAATCATCATCATCACTCGGATGCTTGATGGCTTCAAAGAGATCAAGACATAATTCCTCGTCTTGGTACCGTAATTTCATTAAGCCATCATCAATGTCTATCATCATTCTGGCCGTCTTTATAAAAGGCCTTCCTAAGATCAATGGTATATCAGGATCTTCTTCCATGTCTATGACGACAAAATCAACAGGAAACCAAAATTTGTCAACCTTGACAAGCAAGTCTTCCGCAACTCCATGAGGATGAGCTGTGGACTTATCCGCTAATGATAACGTCATTCTAGTCGGCTTCAAGTCATTAATTCCTAACCTTCTCGCCATAGACAATGGGATCAAATTAATGCTAGAACCGGTATCCACCAAACCTTTGCCTATATGAACATTTCCGATAGACACCGGCAAGGTTACCCGTCCAGGATCATTTGATTTAATCGGTGTAGTGCGTTGAATTAACGCATTACAACAAGAGCTCACCGTTACTACCTCCGGATCCAAGAATCTTCTCTTTTTGGTAATGATGTCTTTGATAAATTTCGAATACATCAGCATTTGCTCTAATGCCTCGGAAAAAGGAACATTTATTTGCAACTTACTAAAAATGTCCAAGAACCAAGCATAGTGCTTTGCATCTTCTTTCTTTGATGGACCGGGAGGGTAAGGTAATTTTTTCACATGAATTGAGTTCTCTTTCATCTTCCCCTTTTCACTCACACTCAATTTTTTTCTTCCTTTTTCCACTTCTAACTCCGGATTTTCTTTTTCCACTAATTCTTTCTCTTTCTCATTTTCAACTAAATCACCCTTAACATTTTTTTCTACTTCAATCACTCTATCTTTTTCACTTTCAACAATTTCTTCCTCAACTATTTCTCCTACACCCATATCAATATTTCTACCGCTACGAGTTAGAATGGACTTACAATGCTCACGAGGATTCTCTTGAGTAGTGGCCGGAAAAGGACCTTTGTTTTGATCGGCAAGTTCTTTTGACAATTTCCCAACTTGAGTTTCAAGATTCTTTATGGCCGCATCCGTGCTCTTTTGGCTTGCAATTTGCAATTGCATGAAATGTCTAAGAGTTTCCTCCACAGAATGTTTTGTTTGTTGAGGTTGTTGATTATAACCACCTTGATAAGGATTTTGACGATTTGATGGACCCGCATCCGGCCTCCATCCTTGTTGATAACCTTGATTACCTCTTTGTTGGTAACCTTGGTTATTGTTGTAAGGTTGTTGTTGTTGCCCCACATATCCTTGATTAGGATTTGAAACATAATTCACTTCTTCACCAGGTGGAGGACAAAAACCAGTTTGATGGTCACCCCTACACAATTCACAACACATAACTTGTTGATTTTTAGTAGGGATCCCATTTATCTCTTTGATTTGTTGAGGGAGTTTTGACATTTGTTGAGTAAGCAATTCTACTTGTTGAATCAATAACTTGTTTTGAGCAAGTATTGCATCACTAGTATTCAACTCAAGAACTCCCGGCTTTCTTTGCGATGTTCTACGGTTGTGTTGCCCTTGATGATCATTCAAAGCCATCCTATCAATGATAGCAATTGCTTCTGCAGCAGTTTTTGACATCAACGAACCACCCGCGGTAGCATCTAAAAGTGTTTTTGGTTGAGGTTGGAGTCCATTTCTAAAGATATGGATTTGAGACAATTCATCAAACCCATGCCCTTTGCATTTTCTAACCATAGACTTGAACCTCTCCCATGCTGCATTGAGATATTCATTCGGACCTTGAGAGAACACTGCAATAGAAGTTTTCACTTCCATGAACCTATTGTGAGGAAAGAACCGATCCAAAAATTTCTCTTCTAACTCGTTCCAATTAGTCATGACATTGTTTGGTTGATCAAGGTACCATTCCTTAGATTTTCCAATTAAGGAATGAGGAAATAGTCTCCTGAACACCTGTTCTTCTTCGGCCTCCGGAGCACCAATGGTTCCTGCGATCTCATAGAACTTTGCTAGATGAGTAAAAGGATCCTCGTGATCTGCTCCTGTGAAAGGATTCTGGTATAATAATTGAAGTAACCCCGTTTTCATTTCGGAGTTCCTTCCATTGGCTTGATCACGAGCAAATTGTGCATTCAGACGAGGGCTATTAATGCAAGGCCCTCGCGGTGGAACATTAGGATCCGCAGCCATTTCTTCCTCAACTGAGTTTTCAACCGGAGTTGAAGAAGAATATGCTTCTTGTTGTTGTCTTCTTTCCCTAGCTAGTTGTCTCCGTTTACGAGTTTTGCTATTCTCTCTATGCGCAGTCCTTTCAATCTCGGGATCAAAAAGGAGTTGATCTACAGGTACACGTCCTCGCATAAACTGTAATCTGAAAAACTAACCAAGCAAATTAACAAACACAAGGGATAAGAGCTAAGAAATAAGAGTATTAATTATAAGACTCAATACAAAACAAACTATTGCAATGCTTGCAATATCTAAACAAAAATCCCCGGCAACTGCGCCATTTTGTTGAACGAGTATACTGGAGTACTTTTCGTTTATATCGTATCCACAGGGATTATTGCGATATCACCGACGTTCTATAGCTTATTTTGTCTTGAGTTAAGGTTACTTTGGTTTTGAGTTTGCAAAAGATCATTCAATACTTTAGTAGCAAAGAGTAAATTAATGAAAGTTCTAAGTTAAAGAAATTGTTTCAAGATTCGATTTCATCGACCTAACTTCGTATGTCAACCTATAAATATATATATATATATATATATATATATGTGAACTTCTTAACGATCAATATAATTACGTATCGACGTCTATACCATCCGTGTCCGCAACGATATAGTTAGATTTACCGTATTGTTTAACCGCCGATTTCTCCACCGTTTAAACAATACAAATAACGTTTTATAAACCGATACTAAGTAAATATTAAACGCTAAATCCATGTCTGCAATTTATAGTTTGATAGATGACGAAATTAGATCAAGGTACAAATATTGATGTCTCAAACATTTATACCATAGAAAAGCTTTAACAAACAAACTAAACCATCTATATTGATTATAACTTGTTCATACACATATATTCACAAGAAATACATACAAAAGTCTAGGAGGATTATATCTTATCTTGATACAAAAGAGATTTAGCTATCCATGAAAATGGTAGCTTGCTCAAGAAGGTAAGGATGAAGAACAACAAGCATCTACGATGATTAATAGACGATCAAGGCTTCGATTCTCCAATTCTTCAGTTGCTACAGTAGTTTAGGGTTCTTTGAGCTCTTAAGATCATCAAGAAGAAGAAAATATTTGACTTGCTCCTTAAATAGCAATTCTGTTTTCTGTCAAGGGCGCGTCGCGCCCTCTAGCGCGCATCGCGCCAATACACTTGAAAGTTAAACCGCCCAAGCGCGCCACGCGCGCTTCTCTCTGCTGGAAGCTTCAAGAAAATATCTTGCCCAGGGTGCGACGTGCCCTATTACCGTGCGACGCGCGCTATGCTCTGCCCAGCAGTCTTCAAACAAGGCCAAAACAAGCTCAAAACTTCCCAAAATGAGCTAAGACCTACAAAATCATAACTAAAACACATAAAACATAAAATGAAAGTTAAAAATTATAAACTATAAATAATTATCTAAAACTTCAGGGAATTGTACGAATACTCGATAAAAACGGTCGAAAGGTGCCACTAATTAAACTAAATATTAACACAATTTGGCACCTAACACCTTTCAACATGAAATAAATTTCATTATAGTTAGAATGATTGTACAAGCCTATCCATACCAATGTGATGCTTTACTATCTAACCTATAGAAAGATCAAAGACTCTTAAAACCTTTAAGATCTTAACACTAAGTGCAAGAAGAACAATCCTCTTCATTGCTTACACTTACTTCCAACAATCCTGGACACCAAGTAAACAACAATATGTTTGAGTTTTTTACAAGAGTTTTTGCATAGAAATATAAACTATCAATCACTTGATTGATCTTCTTTCCCAACAAGCAATTTAAGATAATATAGTGCTCAATGGTATATGGAAATGAGAAGTATTTTCTGAAATGATATGAATACAAATGCAGAAAAAAATTCTCTTTGAAATCTCAAGAACAATGACACTATATTTGAAATTTGAATGAATGATATTTTTGTAATTGCAATGGAAAAGATGAGTTTCAAATATGAAAATATAGAGTTTATATAGTGCCTTAACACACTTTTGAAAATGTACAAAATCATGAAACAATGCAAGTTTGAAGTGGTGCTATTTGAAATACGTTCAGAATTTGAAATATATAAAATGGCTCTGTTACGTTCAGGAAATCGATTTCCCAATATGGGGTAATCGGTTTCCATGAAGCGTTGCACCTTTAAATTTGAAAAACATGCTCAGGAAATCGATTTCCCAATATGGGGTAACCGATATCCACATAAAAACTTTATTTTACAAAACTGATTTGCGAAGGGGAAATCGATTTCCTTGTAATGGGTATCCGATTTCCTGAAGGTAATTTTTGGAAAAAACTTTTATTTTTCAGCCATAAAACTTTTAGCTTTTGAAATATATAAAGAGAATTAATGCATATGATTTATGAAGATAGTTGAGCACTATTTTATCAATATAGATGCATGTTGGGACCTCTAAGATCAAAACTCCATGCTACTCTTTAAGTAGACATCTTGTGAATTTGTTGCTAGCTTTTATGATGAGTCTTACAACTTGAGTCTTGATATTTTACACTTCAAGCTTTCCATTCTTTTTGACTTGATCATTTGAGATGCACATTAATACTTTTGTCTTCATCAAAATACTTGGAGAGTCTTGACTTCACATTCTCCCCCTTTTTGATGATGACAAACAATTGAAGCTTTATGATCAATGTTGATTTAGCAATTAGAAAAGCTCTCCCTTAATCTATGCATCCATGAATGAGAGTTGTTTTGCATATGTAAAACTTGCTGCAACTTTTGAACCATACAACAACCATATACCATAACTTTCTCCCCCTTTATCATTAGCAAAAAGGATGGAAAAAATATGCAATAACCATATACCATAACTTGAAAACGGTAAAATAATAGAAATAAACGGAAGTGAAATTGGGGTTTCATGATTCCTTGATTAAAGCATTGATTCAAGATGCACAAGCCTGAAGTTCATTTGGTCTCCCAGATTAGGGTTTTGACCAAAGTCAACTAAGTTGACTTTTTGGTCAACATTTTAATCAGGAGCTGACTTTATAGTGTGAGGTGGCATGAGGTTCGTGTGAGTATTCGATTGGTTTTCATTGGATGGAGCTCAATTGAAATTGAAATGGAGATTGTCATACCCCAAAATTTGCCCATGCTATTTTTCATACACAAAACCAAATCAAAAGACAAAGCTCCAAAACACAGTCTCCCACACAGAAGTTCTAAACTAGGGTTTGAATAATTCAGAGGAAAATCATTGAATCAATGGCTCAAGGTGGTTCCATAGGGTCACTAACATCCCAAAGTATCTCCATATAAAGTTTCAAGTCAAACAGAGCAAATTTGGTCCCTCAAATCCTGATTAGGTCAACAGTCGACTCCCAAGGGCAAAACAGTCATTATACAGTCAAAACTCAAGATATTTGGTCAACAACATTCTCATAACCCTAAAATCATCATTTGATCAAGGGTTGATCATGATGATGCAAGGAAAGATCAGAGAAGTCAAAAGTCAAGAGTTACTATTTTGGGCATGAACTGAAAAAGTCAACCAAACTTTGAAAATTCACCAAATATTCATACTTCATCAGAAAAATTCCCACCAAAGCTCATTTTGAAGAGAATTCATTCCTCTATCCAATGATCCAAGAATCAAAGCTCACAGGTCAATGGTTTAAGAATTATGGCCTCATACATTAGAGGTCCCTTTCAAAAGTCAACAAGAAGACACTTTTTTCAAAAAGAGTATAAAATGAGCATGGAAAATAATTTTGACATGAGACCAAAGACAATAGTTATAGGACTCCCTAAGGTTTCTAAAAAGTCCCAGAACACTTTCATACCTAAAAAATTGAGAGAAATATGCTTTGTCAAAATTGGACAAATTTGAGAGGGAAAATGTGAAATAAAAGGCCTCAAAATGATTTCTTTTGCAAAGGGGCCCAAGTGTTTGTGATCCAATCTTGCTTCCCAAGCTATATAGAAGATCCAATTCCAATGTCACATTTTGTCAATTATTTGATTTTTATTGAATTTTTATTCATTAAAAATATGATTTAAATCAAATAATCAAAGAAATATGAAAAGATTTGATGTGGTTATATTTTCTAATCAAATTCAATTACCTTATGAACCATATATTTGATAGAAATTCGTGCAAAGTACATTAATGGAAAAAGATTGAATTTTTGCTAAATTGGAAAGATTTCATGAAGGTTTTCAATCAACTTCAAAAACCATGATTCAACAAGATTCTTTGCAAAATTAACAACCTCAATTAGTCCATTATATAAATACAAGGGTTACAGACCTAAAATTCACGTTTGGTAGCCGCCAGAACCGTGAAACCCGAGTGCACAAGACCAAAGAAATCTCAAGAGCAAATTGACGGTTGCCAAGCGATTCAAGGAGATCCAAAGATTCAGAGACCTCCCTGGTATTCTCCTGAAGCTATTCAGATTGTCTCCAAGCCCGTGCACATCCAAAATCATCGTCCATACCTCACGGTTTGTGCAATCGTAAAATTGTTTGATTACTCGCATTCACGCATCATAAGTTGTTTTTGATTGTATATGTGTTAATGGATTCTGGACATTTAATTACGTTTCTTTGCTATTATGGGTGTAACACCATTGTTAGGGTTTGTATGCTTCAAGAATAGGGATTCTCGCTAGGGGCAATTACAGGTGTAATTAACGGGCTCACGGAATTCGTATGAATATTTAGAACCTATCTGGGCAGTTTTTCTTTGCTTTCGGTTCAATTTCGTGCAGGTGGTATAATCATGGGGTTTGGCTACGGATATCTCGTAGCAAAACCGTAGCTAAAGGTGTAGCGAATTCATTGGCAGAACTGATGAAGAAGATGATTATGTGGCGTGTCTGGATTGGCCCGATTCAAATATCTAGCGCGCGGTTTTTTGTGTTTTTGTTAATTGCCACTGTTTGTGTTTTATTTGTTGGAATGCATCGCTAATTACGCATAAAGCGTTTGGCCGAATGGTGAGATGCGCGTCTGGTCACCAAGGAGTCTTGGGTTCAATCCCTAGCTTCTCCACATATTTTTGGTACTTTGCATATTTCAGATCTCATGCGCCTCACTCACAAGGCTTGCTGTGCACCCTCAAAAGTACAACCCTCAGATTGCCAGCGCTTTGGATCCGACGTACCAGAATCGGAGGATCATCATATGGACACTCAGCCCACCCATACCTGATTAAAAGCTGAGTCATTCTTTTAATTATATATTTTTCTTTTAATTAAATGTCTTTCCTTTTGTTTTTGTTATATAATTGATATTTGTTTTTCATAAAACTTATTCCTAATTTTCTTTCTTTCATAAAAACTATTTAAAATAAAAGATATTTATTTTAATTATTATTACTAATTAGATGAGTGAATATCTAAATTAATCTAAATTGTTTTAAATTATTTAATTTAAAGTCTATTTTGCTTCCTTTTAAAAAATCAGGGTTTGTTTTGCCTTCTTTCTCTTCTGCCTTTGCCTTTTCAGGGTTAACCCCGAGGCTTCCTATCAACCATATCAGATCAAATCAGAGCTAAGTACCTTGCCTACTTTATTATTTTAAGTTTGTTTATTCTTTATTTTAGGGTCAATTTCGTTCGCCTTTGAATTAGCCATACACTCACTATTTGTCTATTGGTTTACATTTTCAGGGTTGTTGATCGCCAAAGCGTCGAGTCTGGTAACCCTAAACCCTAACCTTATATTGTGGCTTTTATTATTACTTGTGTCAAACCCTGATTAAGGGATCCGCTGGTTACAATTTCCCGCCCCCGTATTTTGTTATATTTGCGTGGTTAGTAATTTAGGGAGTGCAAGATTGTAATTAACCTAGAATCACTAATTTACAAGATAATATATTGAATTAACCACGCGATTGTTGCACACACGCACCCTTTTGGGGTAACCTCTCTGTTGCCTTGTTGCCTGTTGCCTGTTGCCTTTGTATTTTTGCAGAATAAGCTATGTCCCTCGAATTTGAGGATACCTCAGCCATGTTGCCTAGATAAAAAGGTCACGACCCTAATGATGCTGCCTTCGATACACAAATGACCTCGACCCTCGGATGTTGCCTACGGAAAAAGGCTGAGGTATCTTCTGGCTGCCTACGAAAAGGCTTATTCTGATCCTTACCTTAGACTACCTGCCCTCCTATAGCATGGGACAGTCTTATGGCAAAGGATATTTCGACGACCCTTCAACCTCCAAACGAAAGGCTTCCTGCCCTCTTATGGCAAGGATAGACCCTTTCATTCTGAAAGGCTAAAAAGAGACCTATCATCTGAGTTTAAGGTAATTGCCCCTAATTGCCTTGCAATGCTCAAACCTTTTTATTATATTCTTTCTCATAATTTTTCAAAAGGGCAACGCTTATTCACAAGCTAAAGTCCCTCTCTCTTTCATCTACATTTTCTAAACAAACGAGCAAGCAAAGCAATTAAGAGCCCATGGAAAACCATGGATGCAAAGGGTGCCTTACACCTTCCCTTTGCATAAATTACCCCCCGAACTCAGATTTTCTTTAAAAGGTTTTTTTTCTGTTTCTTTTTG
Organism: Vicia villosa; assembly: GCF_029867415.1. NCBI lineage: Eukaryota > Viridiplantae > Streptophyta > Magnoliopsida > Fabales > Fabaceae > Vicia > Vicia villosa. The sequence continues at coordinate 95,014 of NW_026705710.1, read as the reverse complement.
CCTTTCTGAATTTGTTTGGATAAAATAAAAGTCGGTGGCGACTCTTGCTTACCGCGACATTTCGATTATTAAAATGTCAGTTCACCGTGTTACAGAACTGGCGACTCTGCTGGGGAAAATTTCGATTAAGAGGGGTTACCTTAAAGGTTTAGGATTCATTTTAAAATGTTTTCTATTATTTGCTTTGTTTGTTTTATTTTTCAGGGGCGTTTTGGGAATTAACTGAAGGACGAATCCTATTCCCGGATTCAAGAACCCTTAAGATTAGGAGTGGCATAGTCATAAGGACCTCTTTCACATATGTGGGAGATGAGTCAATATGAAGTTCACGCTTGAGTTAGGACTCCATAGCATATGCACACCTTTCTCAAATGAGGGAGGTCTATGTATGTGTCTATGGGTGCGCCGGAGCTCAAGGACCTTTAGTTACCCTTAACCCATCCTGGCCTTTAGGAACGTAGTGGGGGGACTACCCTTGACAAATGTTAAGGACTAGTCGCTACCCGATGCTACAATTCAGATAGGTTCTTTCTCAAAGTATCATTGCATGGTGCAAATGCATCATGTCCGAGGGTGCTTTAGAAGGGCTTATAATTCTGGATAACTTGTAGAACCTGTTGCTGAAATCTCCTTATCCATAGAAATGCCCTTGGGAAGGACACCTGATCAGACTCCATGCAAACCTTAAACCAAAAATTGTGTGATTTGTGTGGATTTGTTTTTCTGTGATGCATCATGCATACATGCATTCATGACATGGCTAACTCATCTCAAGGAGAAAAAGGTCTTTTAACCATAATTTGTTTTGTAGGTTATTTAAATAATGGGAATCCTAATCAGAAAACCTTTCTTCCTCAACTTCAAGAAAGTACCTACTGCATTAAGACTCTTATGTGATGATATTACTGGTTCTCTTGTTCTTTCTGAATCTCTCAACAAACTGATGAGTTTAATGCGAACCAAAGTGGATGAAGCTCTCCTCAATTCTATGATGCAATTTTATGATCCCCTTCTCCATTGCTTCACTTATAGAGATTTTCAACTGGTACCTACATTGGAAGAATTCTCTTACATAATGGACATGCCCATACCTGATCAAATCCCCTACACTGGTGAGGAAGGAGGTCCTAAGTTGGAAGACATTGCTGCTGCTCTACACCTACCAAGATCAGAAATTAACAAAGTTTGGATTAACAAAAGAGACTACTCTGGGATACCTGTGGATTTCTTGATCGAGAAAGCTAAGATCTTTGCTAAAGCTTTAAGCATGGACGCCTTGGAAAGTGTTCTAACCCTGTTGATATATGGACAAGTTCTTTTTCACCGCTGCGACAAAGTTGTTGATAGGGCTGCTATCAAAATCTTCCTTAGCAAGAATCCTGTTCCTACTCTACTTGGTGATTTATTGCATTCCATCAACGCTAGAGTGACAAAGAGACGAGGTTGTGTTCTAGGGTGTATCCCTCTCTTACATAGGTGGTTTATTTCTCACTTACCCCGATCCTCAATAAAGAATGAAGAAGGTTTGACTTGGATTCAAAGGATTATGGAGCTTTCATACGACGACATCATTTGGTATCCAAAGAAATTCGAAGGAGTTCAGTTATATGACCGCTGTGGAGAGTTCCCTAATGTGCCTCTTCTTGGCATCCATGGAGGAATTACCTATAACCCTATACTTGCTCGACATCAGTTTGGTTTTGCTTTGAAAGATAAGCCCCGCTCCATATATCTTAGTGCGGAAAATTTTGACTATGGTTCAGATACAACTGAAAAGAAGAATCGCTTCATTAAAGCTTGGTATGAAGTAAAAAAGGTGGGTGCAAGAGAATTGGGAATGAGGATCGATACTCCTTCAGATCTTTACTTTAAATGGATTTATGACTGAGTCGTCGAGTTTGGCATACCACATCCATCTGACACACCCGTTGTTCCAAGGATCACTCCTCCCGAAGTTCACGTAGAATTGGAGCCTTATGTACCCGCTCCAAACGAAGACCCTGCTGCCACCGTTGCTCATTTAAGACAAGAAAAGGCTGATCTTGAGAAGCGTCTACAAAAGGTTGAAGCAGAAAAAGCAGTATTAGTGGCTAATGCTAAAGAACGAGATAGTATGCTTGACTATTTCTCTCGCAAGTGGAAGATTGAAGACTTTATCTCTCCTGAACAAATACAATCATGGGAGTTAGAGATTGATAGGCTTATTCAAGAAAAGAACGAGATGGTCAAAGCCCATAAAGAGGAAATCAGAGGATTGAAGAGAAAGCGCCGACTTGAAGAATGATTTCTTTTATTTTATATTTATTATATAGTATTTCTTTGATATAACTTCAAAAAATAATAGTAACAAAAAAACATATAATACATTGGTTTTTATTTTTAATTAATTTATTTTGCTTCTATTTTCTTTTCTTTTAAATGTGTTAAAAAGCCTTTGACTCCTTGAGAACATTGCATGTGCATAATCATATCATTCATAAACATCGCATCACAGGTTTCATAAAATCAAATACCTCATCTTTGTGCTGTTTATTTCAGTAACAAAGATGAATCTCGAACAATCTGTGAAGAATCTCCAAACTCAGAACAACCAATTCCAAGAAATGATCCTTAACTTGGCCAAGGGGCAAGAAGAATTGAAGGCACTTCTAATCGAGAAGGAGAAGAATCAACATAAGCACCAAGGCAGTCAAGATAATCAGAGATCCAAGACTAAGCGGTCATTTACTCCGTTACACGTGCCGCTGTCTCAAGCTCTGCAACAACTGCTCAATCAGAACTTGATAACTCTATTGCCTCCATATTCACTTCCTGCTAATCCCACTCCTGGGTACAAGTACCATGCAAGATGTGCTTATCATTCAAACAGTCCTGGTCACGATACAGAGGATTGTGGACCATTGAAGCACATGATCCAAGACCTCATTGATTGCAAGATCATTGACGTCATTTCACCTGAGAAACCTCATATGGCCAATACTGGGTACAATCGGAAAGGTCACAATGAACCCAACCAATCTGTGGGGACAATTCTGACCTTTACACCAGTTCCACAACAAGGACACAAGTCAGATACACCCAAGCGCCAATTCGCAAAGATCAATATGACTCTGGCCGAAGCGTTGCAACAATTGCTGAAGAAAGGGCTAATCACTTTGAAGGACCCTCCGAGGAATCCTAGTACTTCCCCTTCTCGTTATAATCCTAATGCAAGGTGTGCGTATCACTCTGATAGTCCTGGACATGACACTAATAACTGTTGGACACTGAAGAATAAGATCCAAGACTTAATCGATGACAAAATCATTGACTGCCAGTCTCCTGAGGAACCTCACGTTGTGTACGACCAGAAAGATCACAATGAACCCAACCAATTTGTGGGGACAATTCTGACCCCTACATTAGCTCCGCAACAAAGACGCAAGTCGAATACATCTAAACGCCAGTTTACAAAGATCAACATGTCACTGGCTCAGGCATTACAACATTTGTTGAGAAAAAACTTGATTACTTTAAGGGATCCTCCTGTAAAGCCCAACACTTCCGCCCCTAGCTACAAGCCCAGTGCGAGGTGCGCATATCACTCCAATAGCCATGGGCATGATACGAATGATTGTTGGCCATTGAAGAACAAGATTCAAGACATGATCGATGCTGGTGAAATTGAATTCTATCATCCCAAGACTCCTGTGGCGATCACTACTCCTATGCCTAATCACAAAAAGATTGATTAATACCTAGAAGGATGAACTTTTTAGATCATTAGATTTACTTTCATTTGCAATTTCTGTTCTGTTTGTTTAAACACTCCAATTATGATAGACATTATTTGTTTTAATAATCATCATCAGTGCATTGCATATGTTTGTCTTGAACAAATTATTTCGCTATCACTCTTTTTAAATTATGTCGTTACTCTGCATATGTTTTGTGATACTCAACTCCGGCTAAGCTGTAAGCTTTTTAAGGGAGGATGACGAAAATGATACCGCAACCTCATACAGTATGCTTTTGAGCGGACTATGCTGACGATGTACAGGCATTGTTTCAATTCCTAAACAGTGGAGATATAAGGATGTTAATCCCTCGTCAACCCCTTTGAGCCTATGAAGTAGAAGTTTCTTTCTTGTACTAATTAAAACCCTTGAATATAACCTGGGGCAGGATAGTTCTCAGTTAATTTGGCTGTGCATTCTATCTTAAGAGAATCATTCAGTACACCTTTCAACAAGGGTTTCAATCACAAGCGTTCATCCGCACACATCAAAGGAGTGCTGGGGATGTCAATCAAAAGCCAATGATGGTTCATCAATCATTAAGCAAGGCAGTCAACATCTTTCACAAAAAAAAATGAAAAAACATATATTCAAAAGCCTGCTAAGTCAAAAATAAAAAAGATGACTTAGGCAAAAATCAAGGCATCCCGCTGACTGTAAGCTCAAAAAAAGACAGTTCAGGCAAAAGTTAGGGATATCAAAAAGATGAAAAAAGAAGTCAACAAATTCCTGAACAACACAATGTTGTGACTACCAAAAGGAAGAAGTGACTGTCATCTCAAAAGTTCTTTTTGCTTGTGAACCATCGTCATTATCAAAGGTGCAAATCCAAAAGTCTCTTGGAACCTGAATGCATAAGTTGAATTAATTGAGCTTAGGACTGAAGAACATCACGAAGAAGGGGATGGGTATAAATAAATTTTGAGCTATTATCCTTTGTTTCTTAAACCATGAACCAAACCACGTTACAACCCTTGAAAGTCCTAATTGAAGCATGGTTAGTTCGAAAGCATACTGTTACCAAAAAGGGTATCCCGACTCCTTAAAGCTTACTACAAATGTTAAGTTGATATCCTGTTTTTCACAAACATCACATTATTACAAATAGCATGTTTTTACGAATATCACGCTTTTACATCTCTTGTTTTAACGTTTTTCAAAAACTCAAGACAAACGTATGCATTGCATCTCATGAATTCATTATTAAACATATTCTGCTACATAATTTCAAATGTTAGCATCAGAAAGAACTTGCACAGGGTACAACTAATGACTGAAAGTTATCCCGACAGACAAGATTACGCCGAGAAGCAATGTATCCTACGTATACAAGGGGCATGGCATGCTTTGCTCAACCAATCTGGGGAAATCCAGTCAAGATTATAAGAATCTCTCAAAAGCCAAACAATCAAAGGCATACACCTCAAGTGGGTTTCAAACTATTTGTCCAAACAATCTGGGGCAATCAAGTCAAGATTCCGAGAACCTCTCAAGGATGCCAAAATAATCAGGGGCACGCATCCAAGAAAATCTGAAGCTACTTCTCAACCAACATAGGACATCATATTGGGCATATGATTACTAGGGGCATGTCTCCTAAAGTGCACATCTTATAAAGGCCTCGCAAGGCGAATCTTTCCAAAGTTCCTGCTAACTGGGGGCAAATCTATACAAGTCCAGTTTGACATTTTAAGTGACGTGTCCTAAATCAAGTAGTAGTTACTATAATACTGGGGGCAACTTTCACCCATGTCTCCCCACAAAGCCGGGTTCACAAGATCATATCCCCACAGAGTAATCATTAAGAAGATATCTTCAAACGCTCCCGATAGAGACATGGCTGCCCAACAGAGTTTACATCTTCAACACTGTCGCTCTCCTCCAACATGATTTATCAATATCTTTATCACCAATCAGGGAACATCAAGTCACTGATCATCTCCAAGCAGAAATCATAAATTCCCAGCTGAGCATCTTCAAGACAAGATCAGACAGTACAATTACAAGGACATAAAGATCTACTTTCTTAATCAAAGACAACATAAATCATATTCACATATCATATGTCATAAACATGTTCATACACTGCATACATTACCTCATAATGAACTCATACATAACATGCAAAAGCTCTCATTTATTTTGAGGGATTCATTACATAACCCATGCATCATGACATTGCATAAAGATTAACCTTACCTTTTTCAGAATACAGGTACCGACAAATGAACGAAATCTCCAACTTTCCAAGATCTAATTCAGCTACTACGAATGGTACTGACACGATCAATGCTCGAAGATCTAATTCATTTACCACGAACGGTAATGACACGATCACTTTCAAAGTCTAATTCAGCTACTACGAACAGTACTGACACGACAAAAGATCTAATTCGGTTACTACGAACGGTACTGACACGGTCAACTCTCAGAGATCTAATTCTATCATCACGAACGGTGTAGACACGGTCACTGACCTCCACAGTCTAATTCAGCTACTACGAACAGTACTGACACGACAGAAGATCTAATTCAGATACTACGAACGGTACTGACACGATCAAATTTCAGAGGTCTAAGTCTATCATCACGAACGGTGTGGACACGATCACTGGCCTTCCCAGTCTAATTCAGTCACTACGAACGGTGCTGACACGACAAGAGAGTCTAATTCTATCATCACGAACGATGTAGACACGATTATCTCTCCAAAAGATCTAATTCATTTACTACGAACGGTAATGACACGGTCAACGCGCAAACAACATCGTCTCAAAATTCAACTACCAGATGGCATCCACAAGCCCATCTCCGACAAAAGTCCCTACTTCAAATAGGGCAAATTTCTTGGTATTCTTATGTTCAATCATCTTCCACCTTCAGATACCGACTGGCGCGCAAACCACTCTACATCTTCAGGTTTAAGATAATTGAACAGGGGCAGCTGTCATACCCCAAAATTTGCCCATGCTATTTTTCATACACAAAACCAAATCAAAAGACAAAGCTCCAAAACACAGTCTCCCACACAGAAGTTCTAAACTAGGGTTTGAATAATTCAGAGGAAAATCATTGAATCAATGGCTCAAGGTGGTTCCATAGGGTCACTAACATCCCAAAGTATCTCCATATAAAGTTTCAAGTCAAACAGAGCAAATTTGGTCCCTCAAATCCTGATTAGGTCAACAGTCGACTCCCAAGGGCAAAACAGTCATTATACAGTCAAAACTCAAGATATTTGGTCAACAACATTCTCATAACCCTAAAATCATCATTTGATCAAGGGTTGATCATGATGATGCAAGGAAAGATCAGAGAAGTCAAAAGTCAAGAGTTACTATTTTGGGCATGAACTGAAAAAGTCAACCAAACTTTGAAAATTCACCAAATATTCATACTTCATCAGAAAAATTCCCACCAAAGCTCATTTTGAAGAGAATTCATTCCTCTATCCAATGATCCAAGAATCAAAGCTCACAGGTCAATGGTTTAAGAATTATGGCCTCATACATTAGAGGTCCCTTTCAAAAGTCAACAAGAAGACACTTTTTTCAAAAAGAGTATAAAATGAGCATGGAAAATAATTTTGACATGAGACCAAAGACAATAGTTATAGGACTCCCTAAGGTTTCTAAAAAGTCCCAGAACACTTTCATACCTAAAAAATTGAGAGAAATATGCTTTGTCAAAATTGGACAAATTTGAGAGGGAAAATGTGAAATAAAAGGCCTCAAAATGATTTCTTTTGCAAAGGGGCCCAAGTTTTTGTGATCCAATCTTGCTTCCCAAGCTATATAGAAGATCCAATTCCAATGTCACATTTTGTCAATTATTTGATTTTTATTGAATTTTTATTCATTAAAAATATGATTTAAATCAAATAATCAAAGAAATATGAAAAGATTTGATGTGGTTATATTTTCTAATCAAATTCAATTACCTTATGAACCATATATTTGATAGAAATTCGTGCAAAGTACATTAATGGAAAAAGATTGAATTTTTGCTAAATTGGAAAGATTTCATGAAGGTTTTCAATCAACTTCAAAAACCATGATTCAACAAGATTCTTTGCAAAATTAACAACCTCAATTAGTCCATTATATAAATACAAGGGTTACAGACCTAAAATTCACGTTTGGTAGCCGCCAGAACCGTGAAACCCGAGTGCACAAGACCAAAGAAATCTCAAGAGCAAATTGACGGTTGCCAAGCGATTCAAGGAGATCCAAAGATTCAGAGACCTCCCTGGTATTCTCCTGAAGCTATTCAGATTGTCTCCAAGCCCGTGCACATCCAAAATCATCGTCCATACCTCACGGTTTGTGCAATCATAAAATTGTTTGATTACTCGCATTCACGCATCATAAGTTGTTTTTGATTGTATATGTGTTAATGGATTCTGGACATTTAATTACGTTTCTTTGCTATTATGGGTGTAACACCATTGTTAGGGTTTGTATGCTTCAAGAATAGGGATTCTCGCTAGGGGCAATTACAGGTGTAATTAACGGGCTCACGGAATTCGTATGAATATTTAGAACCTATCTGGGCAGTTTTTCTTTGCTTTCGGTTCAATTTCGTGCAGGTGGTATAATCATGGGGTTTGGCTACGGATATCTCGTAGCAAAACCGTAGCTAAAGGTGTAGCGAATTCATTGGCAGAACTGATGAAGAAGATGATTATGTGGCGTGTCTGGATTGGCCCGATTCAAATATCTAGCGCGCGGTTTTTTGTGTTTTTGTTAATTGCCACTGTTTGTGTTTTATTTGTTGGAATGCATCGCTAATTACGCATAAAGCGTTTGGCCGAATGGTGAGATGCGCGTCTGGTCACCAAGGAGTCTTGGGTTCAATCCCTAGCTTCTCCACATATTTTTGGTACTTTGCATATTTCAGATCTCATGCGCCTCACTCACAAGGCTTGCTGTGCACCCTCAAAAGTACAACCCTCAGATTGCCAGCGCTTTGGATCCGACGTACCAGAATCGGAGGATCATCATATGGACACTCAGCCCACCCATACCTGATTAAAAGCTGAGTCATTCTTTTAATTATATATTTTTCTTTTAATTAAATGTCTTTCCTTTTGTTTTTGTTATATAATTGATATTTGTTTTTCATAAAACTTATTCCTAATTTTCTTTCTTTCATAAAAACTATTTAAAATAAAAGATATTTATTTTAATTATTATTACTAATTAGATGAGTGAATATCTAAATTAATCTAAATTGTTTTAAATTATTTAATTTAAAGTCTATTTTGCTTCCTTTTAAAAAATCAGGGTTTGTTTTGCCTTCTTTCTCTTCTGCCTTTGCCTTTTCAGGGTTAACCCCGAGGCTTCCTATCAACCATATCAGATCAAATCAGAGCTAAGTACCTTGCCTACTTTATTATTTTAAGTTTGTTTATTCTTTATTTTAGGGTCAATTTCGTTCGCCTTTGAATTATCCATACACTCACTATTTGTCTATTGGTTTACATTTTCAGGGTTGTTGATCGCCAAAGCGTCGAGTCTGGTAACCCTAAACCCTAACCTTATATTGTGGCTTTTATTATTACTTGTGTCAAACCCTGATTAAGGGATCCGCTGGTTACAATTTCCCGCCCCCGTATTTTGTTATATTTGCGTGGTTAGTAATTTAGGGAGTGCAAGATTGTAATTAACCTAGAATCACTAATTTACAAGATAATATATTGAATTAACCACGCGATTGTTGCACACACGCACCCTTTTGGGGTAACCTCTCTGTTGCCTTGTTGCCTGTTGCCTGTTGCCTTTGTGTTTTTGCAGAATAAGCTATGTCCCTCGAATTTGAGGATACCTCAGCCATGTTGCCTAGATAAAAAGGTCACGACCCTAATGATGCTGCCTTCGATACACAAATGACCTCGACCCTCGGATGTTGCCTACGGAAAAAGGCTGAGGTATCTTCTGGCTGCCTACGAAAAGGCTTATTCTGATCCTTACCTTAGACTACCTGCCCTCCTATGGCATGGGACAGTCTTATGGCAAAGGATATTTCGACGACCCTTCAACCTCCAAACGAAAGGCTTCCTGCCCTCTTATGGCAAGGATAGACCCTTTCATTCTGAAAGGCTAAAAAGAGACCTATCATCTGAGTTTAAGGTAATTGCCCCTAATTGCCTTGCAATGCTCAAACCTTTTTATTATATTCTTTCTCATAATTTTTCAAAAGGGCAACGCTTATTCACAAGCTAAAGTCCCTCTCTCTTTCATCTACATTTTCTAAACAAACGAGCAAGCAAAGCAATTAAGAGCCCATGGAAAACCATGGATGCAAAGGGTGCCTTACACCTTCCCTTTGCATAAATTACCCCCCGAACTCAGATTTTCTTTAAAAGGTTTTTTTTCTGTTTCTTTTTGCCTTTCTGAATTTGTTTGGATAAAATAAAAGTCGGTGGCGACTCTTGCTTACCGCGACATTTCGATTATTAAAAAGTCAGTTCACCGTGTTACAGAGATTGACTCATAAAAAAATTCATCTGAGTCAAAAGTCAAACACTTGACTTTTTGGGTATTTTGGTCAAAATAAAGAATTTATCATATCTTTGACATTTTGTGGAAAATTGATCAAGAAATATCATGAAAATAAATAAAATCAAGGATTTGACAAAATTTACTAAAAATGGAAAGTTAGGTGAATTGAGAATTACCAAAAGAAGAAAGTTTAAAAGACTTAGAAATATTTTGAGGGTTTTAGCATGGTTGGTTAGCTCACTTCACCATCATTTTACATGTGGTTGGAGGTAAAATTTTGGAAAAGTTTAACATCAAAGTTGTTCCTCTCATGGAGGAGAACAACTTTGTAGTTGGATAGTTTTTCTTTTGAAGCATGGATTGAAAGTTAAAGAAGTGCAAAGTATGAAGATTCAAACTGATGCAAGTCAAGTTTCCCAGGCAGACTCTCGTCTAGCACAAGCAAATGATTGAACACATGACATGCCATTTTCAAGGCAAATTTTAGAGAAATGTAAGCACTTCCTTGATTCAAATTCAGTGTCAACTTCTTCTCCTCCATGCCCTCTATCCAATGAGCTAAAAACCATAACTATTGGTTGCGTGAATGTTAAGTTATTGAGTGTTAAAGCCATGCACATGGAAATGGCATGTTGGCCAGCATCAGGGCAAAGTTGGGCATGTGCACCATGCAGTTGCGAATCATCATAATCCCAAGCTATTTTCATGCAGCCATAACCCTTATCTCTTGACACTTTAGTCTCATCTACTCTACACCCTCTACATTTTGATCTAAAGGTTGAGACAAATGATGACTAGTGGTTGGAGTTCTTAGCGCAAAAAGTTGGCATCATGACTGGTTTATTGTTGATAAGACACGAAACCAGATTTGCAAGGCATTCGCGTAGTGCATAAGGGAATCTCACGATTTTCTCAACCAAGCCATGCATAGTCTTGAAACATGAAAGCTTGCTAAAAACTTACCACATATGTCAACACTTATGCATTAAGTTTTGGTGGAAAAACTATACACTACTGGCAACTCCACCATAACACCTATGCATTGCACTATATAAGCCATTTCTCTTCACAAATCTAAGGACACGCTATCATTTTCTTTTTCCAGTTTCACAAAATCTCTCATAACTCGTCTCTCTCCTTCAACTCCATAACCATGTAACAAACTCCAACCACCACCAAACCTTCATCAATCTCCATTCATCTTCATCATCAAGTTCTCACCTTCATCAATCAAAGCACCATCACCACCTTATTTTGTTATTCAAGCTCCATAGTCATCATCATCATCAAGAGTAAGTTCGAAAAGTAAAACTCATTCTTCAACATCTCTGAGTTTATTTCTCAATGATTGAAATCAACTGTGATATTCAACATCATCATCTTCAAGATTCAAGATATTGGAAAGCAGCTTGTAGAGTTCTCTTTTGTTTTGACTCAAGATTCAAACAAGTAAGCTTCAAATATTTCTCAGCATTTTAGCAACATGTGATATGACATTTGCATCTGTGAGATCCTCACGCCAAGAAGGTTGGGTTAGCACCATTAAATGCGGCGTTGTTTGATGCATGTTGTTTAAAAATTTTGGTTCTTGAAACTTGATTCAGTTTGCATGAAGTGATGTGTGTTTGGTTCGTTTCAATCACGTATTTGAGCGTTACATAATGTAACACCCCTTTTCTACCCCAAAATATAACAAACATTCACAGAGTATTAACATGCATATAATAAAAGGGCATCACATGTCATTTTCACCGTAATGAAAAGCCATAACAATTATACAAACTTGCACTGATCATTCCATAACACAATTTGAATCTTCATGTTTTCATAAATATGCATATCGCACGCGGAATAATAAACATCAAGAAATTTCAATGAATATATCTCATACTATACTCATCTACCAAATCATATAACATAATCAACCCGGAATATACACATGTCATATGAATTCAACATTTGGTAACATAGCCATCCACATTATATCCAAAATATCATGTCAAATACCATAAGGACAACATTATCCAAACATTAAAACATGAGTTCAAATAAAATCCCTTAGTATTATATGACCAGAGCATTTGACTCACTACTTAATTAAAATGAAAAACCAAAAGCTCACTACTCGCCGGATCTGCACGATGTCACAATGAACATCATTCAAACAGAAGGGTGAGAATTCACATCATAATGAATACATATAATATGAACAATGAATATAGCATACAATAGCATTATCATATCCTCACACTTCATAACTGAATAAGTTCCACAATTATTACACAAAACACAATTTCCAATCATCACAAAACAATTCACATCAATTCAAGTAATCACATAACACGTAATGCGACTCAAATGCAATTAATGTGACTCAATGCATATGGTACCATGTGAGTATCAAGCTCATCGCTCCCGATTATAAACCAGAGCCACGCTTCCGATCTGGACAAGATCAAAGCCCTCAAAATTATGAAGCTTTAGTTTACCGCTTCCGAACCACAAAGGAACAGAGCCACACTTATGTTTCCACACAAGGATCAAAGCCACCCGCTTATATTCAACACAAGGATCAAAGCCACCATGAATGCATATACAATTATCACAAGAAATATGCAATTAAGATTATCCATACAATCTTAACATACCGCATATACCACAATAATTCACACATTGAATTATCCATCAATTGTACAAAATACATCAAGTAATCATTAACAACGAATGCATCCAAATAACATATGTTCATTCAAACAATTTCATGAATATCATATCACATACACATCAACAAACGTCATCTGCAGTTCATCGATTCATAACTCACATATATATAATTACATGTTATTCACACAATAACATCATAATTAATTCATCAAGTGCTAACCGTTCCATTCCTATTATATAGATAATTACGTTAGCTCCCTAACACTTCAAACGAAACATAAAACGGAGTTACGGATCAAAAGTTATGACATTTAGAACTTTCAGAAAATTCTGCATAACAGGGTTTGCTTAGCGGGCTCCCAGCGCGCTAGCTAAAACTAAATCCAGAAAGTTTCATCTTTGCAATCTCGCTTAGCGAGCTCGTGATTTCTGCAAAATATACACAGAACTCGCTTAGAGACCTGAGTTCGCTCAGCGAGATAGCGATTTTTATGTTTTCTACAGAGCACACCAGACCTGTACCAATGCATCCAAAACCCTCTAAATTACATGTATGTCTCATTTATCAGCAATTAAACGGTTTGATCATGAATTTTACCATTGATTAACAATATAATCAACTTAGCATCATAAATCATGTCAAAAGCACTCAAATCGTAAACCCCAAAAATCCCAATCATAGAAAGTTATGAGAAAGAAGAGATGAACACATATCATAATACTACACATTGCATAAGTATATAATCAAGATAATGAAGATTCTCCCCCTTACCTTAAATCAAACTCCTTCTATCTTCTAGTTTCTCCCCAAATCCTCTTCTCTTCTCTTCTCTTCTTTCTCTACTCTTCTCTTTTCTTCGTCTTTTCCCCAAAATGAAATTATGACTCTAAAAACCTAATTCCCTTACTATATTCCTTTTAGTTAGTTGGGCTTAACCCACCAATTCCACCTATTATTATATTTCTACCAATTAGGCCCAATTAGTCATACCTCCTTAATAACTTAGTTAATCTAAATAGCACAATTACACATATAATTAAATACTCAAATAATTATTATATCACATAATAACTAAATAAATAAATAATTGATAAAAACACCAAATAAAATAATTACTAAAATAATTAATAAAAATTGAGATGTTACAAGTAGCATAAGGTCTGTTTCGGTGCAAGAATCTTGCATTTTCATGGAGTTTTTAGAATCTAGGGTTTTGTGTTTGTCTTCGGTTAGGGAGATAGAGGCTTCAAAATTGAAAACTAATGGAAGATTCGTGCTCAACATGAAAAAACGAGACAAGTGTTATTCATTTCGTTGTTTTCTGGGCACTTTCACGTGGCTCCGACGAGCATGAGGTCGGAGAAGACGACCGGAGTTGAGCTCCGGCGTCTGTGTTCTTGTTATGTTGTTCTTTTTATGATTCATATGTGGCGCAACATTATTGGTCGAGATCCCTATTATATTGTTGGTTTTGGATTTATTATAATCATTGAGATATGCAGTGTTCGCTTATGATTGGAAATTGCTTTGTGTTGTCATTTTATGACCTAAGTGTAGGGTGAACCAATTGATACTATGTCCCTTTCATAAGCGTCATGTTATATTCATGTCAAACAATATGCCATATAATTACATGTACTGACTAATAATAAATGAAAAACAAAAACAAATAATGAAATGAGTGAACATGGCCACTGACTGAATTTGTATGGGCCTTAACACTTTTCTTTTCTCACCCCCAGTTTCTGGTCCATGCGCCAATATAACATAACTTCAGTTCAGGCTTATATTGCTAATTCACCCCTCTGAGGCCGTTTTTTTTAGAATTTGTTTCAACTTGTTTTCTTTCAATTTCAGTTTGATAATTCCTTTTCTCATGAGATAAAAAATACCTAAAAATACTTTTTAAATACTTTGAGGTGTGTAGATATTTTAAGGTGTGTAGATAATTCCTTATGCTCCTATGAGTCACTTCACGCTCCTATGAGTCGCTTCACGCTCCTATGAGTCGCTTCACGCCTCACCTTATTTGCCTCGCGAGTGAAGCTAAATCGAATAGAGTGATTCATCACTCCTCTCGTGACCCCTGTTAAGTGCCTCGCATGGGAGACAAAACCAAAATTTTGAAAATGCATTTGATTTTCAAGGTTGCCTCTTCAAAAATACTATTGAAAATTTCTTTAGAGCGTCAAGAATGACAACAACAAATATTCCATGACTAGAGAGAGAGAATGAAATCAAATCTCCTGTAGTTGCTATTTTATCACAATCACGTATCTAACGCGTTCATAAGTTGGATCAAGATTTATAATTTTTTTTAAATAGCTAAGTTTTTTAAAAAAAATTACGCATATAACCAAACTTTCAAATAAATTACATAAATGGCCATTTTTTCACTATTTTAACACATTGTCGCCACTTGCATTGGTGGCTTGTAAATTGTGGTGGTTTAAAACCCCCGCAAATCTTTTTCTTAAGGCAAGTCGCCACTTGCATTGGCGACTACACTTAAAATTTTAATTTTTATATAAATTGTGGCTGTTCAAACAAAAATATTAAAATTTAATTGTAGTCGTCAATGCAAGTGGCAACTTGCTCTAAAATATACATTTACGGGGTTTTAAACCGCCACAACTTACAAGCGGCGACAATATGTTAAAATAGTGAAAAATTGCCATTTATATAATTAATTTGAAAGTTTGGTTATATGCGTAATTTTTTTAGAAAACTTTATTATTTAAAAAAATATCATACAATTCATATTTTAATGCGGCTTTTAATTTACTACAAAATAAAAATATTGGTTTTAAAATTTGAACTGTCTAATTTTAATCAAATAATGGTAAATATGAGCAGTGAAACCTTGTCTAGAGAGAATGCATCATTTCTCTAATCAAATATTAAAATATTAGATATATTAGACAACTATCTTATATATCCAAATTACTTTATCCATTTATAATCAATGACTTAACCACTCATACATAAAAGTAATAAACATCTGTTTTTCACTTTACATTTATAAAAATGATAAACATACATATTGCTAACTACAATTACTTTTTGAAATATAATCTCCCACTTCTATTTATACATTTTTGAATGTATAGAATAATGTAATTTTCTAATATTCTTAAAATATTAATGAAAATGTACACAAATTAAATTTATATAAAAATAGAAGAAAAAACAGATAAGAAATTGCACCACTATTCTTTTTAGATTCCAAATAATTATATGTAGACACTAAATTTAAGACAAGGAGTTGTATATTTTATGTGATCGATGTGTCCCTTGATCAACCCAGGAAGCTCACCTAAGTTATACATTTTATGTCAACAAAGAGATTGATGAAATCAATTAATCAATAAACTATACACCTTTTTTTAGTTTCTAAATTTGACACGAACAAAAGAATCCAATATACGTGTCATACTCATGTGTGCATTGTCTTTTTCATTTTCAAATCTCAGATCTTAATTAACAAACTATATATTATTTTTCAATAATATTCTGAATATACCCACCCAACTTGGTGCATGGTTTATATACACATGACACATGGAACCAAATAACATTTATTTTTATTTTTTTCTGGTATATACACACATCATTTTACATTATCATATATTTTTCTATATTCAACACTAGTTGGAATGACACATGACCCACCATAACATACATTTTTTCCTGTATATATACAAGCACAAAATTCAAAGCCATAGCATATCCATCATTTCTATAACTCTCTGAAAATCTTACAAGAAACCTAAAGAACCAATAAACTCAACTATGGCTTGTTGGTCTGCAGAAAATGCCACAAAGGCCTATCTTAGCACATTAAAAATGGTAAGTAATATTTTTCTCATATTATGTTTTGAATTTTAATTTAATTTAATTGTTACATATAGTGTAAATATTTTTATTTTTTTTAATCTAATTTTTTGGTTTTTTTTTCTTCAGGGTCAAAAAGCCAAAGAACCAAACGTAGCTGAATTTATATCAGCACTAGCAGCAGGAAACAATGCACAAATGATGATTGTAGCATGTGCTACAGTTGCAGATTCCACCACACTAGCTTTAATTGCTGCTGCTAACCAAACTGGTGGAAAAGTGATTTGTATTGTGCCTAACCATAAAGCTCTAAAAGCATCCAAACATGTCTTAGGAAAAGCTTCTCATCAAGTTGAGTTCATAGTTGGAGAGCCTCAAGAAGTGCTTGTGTTGGAAGAATATGAAGGAGCTGATTTTTTGCTTATTGATTGTAACATTGAAAACCATGAAGAGATCTTGAAAGCAATAGAGGAGGGTAGAAAGGTAAATGATGGTGCTATTGTAGGGTATAATGCATTTAGTTGCAAAGGGTCATGGTTGTCAAGTGGATCCAAGACTCAGCTTTTGCCTATTGGAGAAGGGCTTTTGGTGACTAGATTTGGGATGGGTGGGAATAGTCCAAAATATGGGACAAGTAGAACATTGGGGAAGGTTAAAAGTCATTGGGTTGTTAAGGTTGATAAATGCACTGGTGAGGAACATGTGTTTAGGGTTAGATCTCCTCACGGAAAAGTTGTTCATGCTTGATTGATTATGTGATTTATTTTGTACAAATTAGTAAGACAAAATTAGGTTAAGGATTTTGATTAGTGGTCGATGTTTGTGAACATGTCAAGATTTTTGATATTGTGAAATATCGTAGTTAAATGTAACTGATGCAGTCTCAATCGCGATTGATGCAGTCTCAATTACGATTGCATCATGGATTCAAAAACATAAAAAAATATTATTGTAGTTTGAGAATTTTGCTTAAAATCTAATTAAATTATCAGCTATTAAACTCCATTTCCATTTTATTCCTTAGCAAAATGGAGTAAGTCATATTTTATCATGTTTCAAATTTTATGAATTGTTGTGTTTTGGATATGTATGCTTTAATGAAGAGGCTATGTACAAATTTATGGAATCTTGGTCAAGTCAAATTCATACCTAAATCCGTGACAAAAGTTTAAGTCATTTAAAGGGACACATGAATCTTAGAATATTTCTATTTGGGTTGGTTAGACTTTAAATCTAAAACCTACCAATATAGTGGATGAGCATGAACATTTTAAGGATAGAAGTGTACATCCAATTAGGCATGACATCATACCTCAATTAATTACCCTATCAATTACTTTACTGGAGAAAATCCGCGAGTTTAAGTTTACAATTTTTATGACTACAAAATATGAGAGCAAGTTGGATAATTGGGGGCTCTATAAATGTCCCTAAGGTTATGTTTGGATACATAAAAAATATCGAAGTGGAAGGGAGCGGAAGGGATGAAATGGAACAGAACGGAACAAAATAGAATAAAGATATCATCCTATTGTTTGGATATGTCATGATGGAACGGGGTAATTTTATCATTCCGTCCAAATCGGAGGATACAAAAAATGATGGAAAGTGATGGAATGGGGTGAAATGCATTTCATCCATTACCGCTCAATTCCATTCGTTTTTAATCAATCCAAACGATATGAAACATAACTTTATTCTATTTCATTCCGCTCCATTCCATCGTATTCCATCAATCCAAACATACCCAAAATCCGTCTTATTTATATCAATGTGTACTTTATCATTTTAATTTTGATATTTCAAATATTAGTTATAACATTATAGTTTTTTATTTTTATTTTTACTTTAGTAGTTGAAATGTATGTGTGAAAATTATAAAAAAAATATTATATTTAATTTTACCTTTTATTTACTAATATTACAATTAAAAAGAATTATTTATAAAAAGTTAAGATTGTTTACAACGAGGAGATGAGAAGTGGAGGATACAACTCAATCCGTACCGTTTAATTAAATTTGGAGTTCAATTGTTCATCTTCGACAATTTTTTTTTTGTAATCAAGGATTTCCATTAAAGCGAGAACAAAGGATTCCCGAACCTTTATACGAAAATACGGGACAAAGACCCGCCAAAAGAAAAGAGGAAATTACAAACCAATTACAAACCTAATATTACGACATAAATAGTAAAGGATCTTTACTAAAATCGTAAAAGCTAGAATTGGGGTAAGTAATTTCACCTATACAATTCCATTTCCACACCAAATATTTAATACTCCAAACCATGTCGTTAACATTCCACTCGTCGTTTCGAAAGCACACTCCATTCCGACAAAGCCAAATGGTCCAAGTTGTAGCAAGCCAAATGACTCCTCTCTTTTTCTCCCTTAAATTCTTCCCTTTACAAAAAGAATACCAATCCCAAAAACATGAAAGACACTCCTCCTCCGAAACGTACGGTTTGTCCACCCAAAAAGCAATTTCTTTCCAAATATACTTCACTATTTTGCACAAGAAAAAAGAATGTTTCCTATCTTCCAACTCAACTCCACAAAAAACACAATTTAATGACGTCAAAGGAAACTCTATACCTCTAACCTTCAATAAGTCCTTCAAAGGGAGCCTATTTACACAAAGTCTCCATCCGAAAGTCCTTATCTTGTAAGGAACCTCCATCTTCCAAATTTTCTCCAAAGAACCATCGCACCTATTTGGAGGACCATAAGGAATACGAAAAGAAGCATAATGGCCGTAACAAGAAGCTACCGTATAATCTCCACCCGCGTCACCTTTCCACTCAACTTTATCGCGATTTTCCCCTCCCACCACCATCCCTCCTAATAACTCCTCCAAAGCATTGAAATCCATCCTATGTTCCAAAGACAAAGATGGAAGATTCACACCTAAATCCCCCCACTTCCAAATCCCGTTCCTCCATCCTCCCATACCGGCTACCGAAACAAGTTTTAAACTAGACAAAGAAAATATAACCGGGTATTTCTCCCTCATCTTCGACAAATAACACGACAAATAACATATTTATTAAACATTTAGAATTGTGAAAAGTAAAAACCATCCTCCTCCCACCTTGTTGTCATGCTTCAGTTCAACTATTTCATGATTAAATACTTTTAAATTTATTCTTTTTAATGATATTTTTAAGAATATAAATTTTATCCGGAGAAGAAAGATAGTTATTTTACAAATTAAGCTATTATTTAATAAAAAGCAAAACAAACTATTAAATTAAATGTTTTAGTAAATTAAATCAAATGTATTAAAATATAAAAAATTATTCCGTCAAGTCAATTCAATTAATAATTATGCAGAGACATTAGATATAGAGACTCAAATTCGAACCCACATCATCTAAGGTTTATAATTTTAAAGAGTGAATTTCAGTCAAAAATCACTTTTATATATATATATATATATATATATATATATATATATATATATATATATATATATATATATATATATATATATATATATATATATATATATTCTTTCGCCAACCTTACATCCTATAGAATCACTCAAGTCTCAATTGTATTTGAATATTTGATCAATTTTTGTTAAACTAATAACTTTGATTCTACTTGATTAGAGAGTTGAATCCTTGAGCAGAGCATCCACGTGAAAAAAAAAAAACAAAACAGGCTGTATACACATATAACCATATGAGAGTACCTTAAACTCGTTGTTTTGTGCTAAATTAAAATCACCTTGATCAGTCTCTGCTACCTCTAACGTGGGACATTTGTGTGTTTGTCTATGTAATTTGCAGCACAAACCTTGAATAGTGGTGTCTGCTTAGTTGTAATATTAATGTATAGCATCATGTAATTAAGAAAATAATTATTCATTAGCACTCAACAACAGCTAATTGTTGCATAGAATCACTGCCACCAGCATTAACGTTTTATCATGTGAACTTCAGAAGTCTTGTCTTCAAATACTATAACAATTGCTTCTTATAATATTCTGTTTCTGAAAGTATATATAATAAACTGTTCTACTTATTAATCTTAAATACCAGTAGCTAGTACAACATTATCAACTCTCCCAACATTTTTTCTGTTCATGCACGCAGACAGCATGTTGGAGTTGATTCAGATTGAAGTTTCTTAGAAAATGTTTCACATTATTGAGTACTTGGAAGATCTCAAGTCCCACGCACATTAGTGTGAAATAGAAATTTAAAAGAGTTTATATAGAATGTCATCTCTCATCTTGCAAATCGGTTTTGTAATGATGAGTTAAGTCAAACTCTATTAATATGGTATCAGAATCTATCAATCGGGCTATAGGCCGCCATCCACCGTTTAAAAAATACACGCACCAAGTCCAAAAGAATGTTGAGCGTGAAGGGGAAATAAAATTTTAAATTAATTTATATAGATTGTTACGTCTCACCTTACAAGTCAATTTTATAAAAATGAAATAGTCAGAGACACGTGCTGTCGCCTGGGTGTATTATTTGTGGTGTAGTATTTTTTGAACGATACGAAAAAATGTAAAGTAAAGGAGTTTGAACAAATTGCATATATATAATGGAAATTAACCAATTAAAAAAAAAGTTTTACTAATAAGATATTAGTAGTATGAAAATCAAGTTCTAAGTTAAAATAATGATTCACAAAAAAGGTTTAAGATAGGTCAACACCGATAAGTTCATTCATATATTAGATTATTTGATAAGGTTTGGTTGTTGGAGATATATAATTGTTATTATAAAATCACTAATAATTAAAAATATTAAAAAATAAATATGAAACAAATCAACACGATAATATACGAATGCACTAATATTAAAGTTGATTTGTTACCCCCTCCCGAGCATAGATAAACTAGTAGATAATTTCGCAGGCTTTAAATTACTTTCGTTTACGCGTATTCAGGGTACAATCAAATCCCAATGGCTAAGGTCGATAAAAAATACACAGCCTTCATGACAGACTCGGGAAACTATTACTACAATGTATTGCCCTTCGATCTGAAGAACGCTGGCGCAACATACCAACGAATGATGAATAAAGTATTCTGAGGAGAAATTAGGGATATGCTCGAAGTTTACATGGACGACATGATCGTCAAATCCCAAGAGGAAACCGACCATGCGCTCCATCTTAAAAAAGTCTTCGAACAGGCCAGAAAATGTAAAATGCGATTTAATCCCGAGAAATGCACTTTCGGCGTTCGGGAAGGTAAATTCCTCGGTTTCTACCTAACCGAGCGGGGAATCAAAGCTAACCCAGACAACTGTAGGGTTTTTCCAAGTTCCCTACACCGAATTCAAAGAAATCTATCCAATCATTAAATGGAATGTTCACATCGTTGTCCTGTTTTATGGCCAAATCAGCCCAACACGCTCTTCCTCTCTCCAAACTTCTGCGTAAAGAGGCTACGTTTGAATGGAGGGATGAATGCGATAAAGCCCTCGTCCATCTCAAACAAGCCTTGTCACGACCACCAGTCCTTTCCCGACCTAACAACGGGGAAATCCTTTACTTATACTTGGCCGTGGCATCGGAGGCCGTCAGCGCTTCCCTCATCAGAGAGACCCTAGAGGGACAAAAGCCCTATACTTTAGAAGCAAGTCACTCCAAGGTCCAGAGCTCAGATACCAACAAACCGAGAAAGTAGCACTGGCCCTGATCAACGTCGTGAGGAGACTGAGGCATTACTTCTTCGCAGACACCATAATGGTACGAACCAAACAACCAATAAAACAATTGCTTGGGCGCCCCGACATGGTCGGACGAATACTCTGTTTTTCGCTGGAACTGTCTGAATTCGACATCAGATACGAAGGAAGAAAACCCTTAAAAGCACAAGCATTGGCTGACCTCGTAGCCAAAATGACCTTGGCTGAATCCCTAACAAGTGACGCCCGAAAATAGACCATTTACGTCGATGGAGCATCCAACTCGACAGGTAGTGGAGCGTGCATAATCCTAGAAAACAGAGAAGGCACCTTAATCGAAGTATCCCTCACGTTATCTTTCCTTACTTCAAACAACCATGCAGAATGTGAAGCCCTCCTCGCTGGATTAAGACTAGTCGAGGATATAGGGGCCGAGGAGATCGAAATTTTTACTGACTCTTAACTCGTCGCATCCAAGATATTAGGTGAATATCAGGTCAAGAACGATAACCCCACGGAATACCTGACCCTAGTAAGAGGGAAAATAGTCATATTTAAATCGGCCAAAGTGAGGCACGTCTCTTGCAAGCACAATACCCGAGTTGATATCTTATCCAACTAGCAAGCACCATGAAGAAAGGGGGAAATAAATCTGTCATCCAAGAAGTCCTACCCCGACCAAGCATCAAAAAACTGGCCACGGCCGTCGACATATATGTGATCGGGGATGCCACTTGTTGGATGACCCCGACATACAACTATCTAGGAAATGATGAACTACCAAACGATCCAAAAGAGGCTGCTACGGTCAAAAGAAGAGCTTTCTCATACGTTTTGGTCGAGGGAAAGCTATATCGATGAGGATTCTCCACCCCTCCTCAAATGTATCGAGGAGGCCAAAATCCCTCACGTTCTACATGAGATCCATGAAGGAATAAATGCCCAACATCTAGGGGGAAGGTCACTCGCTCGAAAAGCTTTACGAGCAGAATACTATTGGCCCACTCTGCAGCAAGATGCCAAAGAACACGTCAAGAAATGCGACAAATACTAACGGTATTGGGACATGCACCTTGCCCCTCCTAACGAGCTCAAATTTCTATCCCCTTGTCCTTTCACCTGGTGGGGGATGGATCTCCTCGGATCGTTCGTCATCGGTTCTAATCAAAATAAATATCTGATAGTGGTCGTCGACTACTTCACCAAATGGATTGAGGAAGAGGCACTAGCCTAAATAACAGCACAAAACATGCTCCATTTCTACAAAAGAAACATACTTGCCCGGTTTGGCGTACCCTTAGCTATTGTCATCGATAATGGAACCCAATTTACCGATTAGAATTTCCAAGAATTCGTCACAAGACTAGGAACAATATAACATTTTGCATCCGTCGAGCACCCCTAGACCAATGGTCAAGCAGAAGCAGCAAACAGAGTAATCCTAAGAGGTCTCAAGAGGAGGCTCGACAAGATTAAAAAGAGATGGGTCAAAGAGCTACACAGCGTACTCTGGACCTACAGAACTACTCCTCACTCAACTACAGGAGAAACTTCATTCCGCCTAGCTTACGGGACAGAAGTAGTGATCCTCATCAAAATCCATGAGCCAACCAGGCGAATAGAAGCTCCTCTCGACGAGGAGATGAACAATGAGGCTCTCAGAGAGGAGCTTGATCAGGTCGAAGAAGTTCAGACAGGTGGTGCCCTCTACGAAGCCTCACTCAAACAGAAAATCTCCTTGCGATACGAACTCAGGTTCATCAAACGAGAGTTCGAAGTAGACAGTTTGGTACTCAAGAGGAATCATAAACTCTCGCGAAGGCAAACTAGCAGCTAACTGGGATGGCCCATATCGCGTTCGAGCGAAAAACAAAAAATGGAGCCTATTACTTAGAAAACCTATAGGGAGAAGAACTTGCTCGACCATGGAACGTTGAAAAGCTAAAACAATATTACAGCTAAGACCTAACACAGTATCTCCTCCCTGGCGATGAAACGTTCACGGTCATAGGTTTATCCTAGGTACAACCAGAGCGCCTCATGTTGAAACAAAAAGACAAGAGTCCGCTCTTTTGACGAGCACACACTTAGTCCTTCGGGGGACACTCAAATCGAGCTCCCCCATCGTAATCGTACAATGACGGTAGAACACCCTGCTCGTGAAGGGACTATTCACGCTGTGAAATTCGGGCTTCATATCAAGGAAGCCTGAGATTCACCTGAGCCATGCACACGACCCCGATAATTCGATCAAGTTCCCCTCACTTGACGAACTCTTAAAATGCCGAGCAAAACCTCCCACGTTAAAAGCTACAAGCATAAAATACATAATAGCTGGAACTAAAAAACATGCACACATATACGAAAGTAAACTTGGCATAAAAACATTGTGTTCGTCACTAGACCATTACGGCTTGGACAGTAATATACGATACATTTGAATCAAATGAGGGCATAACCCCCAGATCAAAAAGCTGAAATAAAAAGGCACGCAGGACAAAAACTTAAACGATAAAATATTACAAGATGACATCAGACATTCTCCTCCAAAGGCACGCTCTGATCATCCCTAACATTGTATTATTCTCCTCCGCTATCTTCCCCATGGTCAGGAACCACTATCTGCTCATCAAATACCCAGTGAAGATTCTCGGTACCCTCGGTCACCAACTCAACCCTCGGATTCACGATCCTCAGTTGGGATATGGTCAGTTATAGGTGTATTGGGTAGTGGCCAAGCAGTCATTCTCGAGCACCCTAATGTAGCAAATCAAATCCACTAGAGTCCGGTGAGCTTTCTCTTCATCCATCTCATCCTCGGCAGGAACTAGAGATCGACGAAGGGCAGCTTCCTTGACAACAGCAGCTTGCATGACCTCATATAAGGTCATGACTGTGAATACAAGATCACACTCACAAAGATGTTTTTGATTCATGGCAAACTCAACAAGCATACAAGCAACAAGGTACAAGCAGAAGAACTCAAAGAAAAGCAAGCATTGGTCACTCATAACAGAGCAGGTCGACCTACTATGCATACAGGTCGACTCAACACAAGCAAAATAAGAGGAACTCAGAAAAACAGCAGTCAGGTCGACCTACTCCCAACACAGGTCGACCTAAAATGAAGAAATTTACATATCATTCTGGTAGGTCGACCTACACAACAACTAGGTCGACCTAATCTGAGGAAAGGTCCCCAAAACGCATCTGAAGTGGATTCTGGTCGACCTACTTCGTTAACAGGTCGACCTAACTGGGAACAAAAGACATCCAAAGGATATGCAGCTCTGTTAGGTCGACCTAAGCACCACAAGAGGTCGACCTATCTGATCAAAAATGCCAAAATTTCTGGTTTTCTCTGCTCCAACTGATAAGCTCTCATATATATTGTCCAAGGTTCAATTATTGCATGGAACACCAACGACTGAAAGATACACAAAGTCTTCTCATCTTCGTTCTTCATCATCTCCAACACAATTACACATAATCATTCTTGCGTTGAGGGTTAGTGATCGAGTTCGATAACGTCCATGGAACGGAATTGAAGATTCCTAGTGGGTGAAGATTTGTGGGGTTTTTGGTGAATAAAATTCGAGGGTTTTGTCCTCCAAGATAGGTGTTTCTTGGGGGTTTTTATCAAGAGGTTTCATCGAGGATCCATCTGAGTGTGAAGATTGAAGAACAAGGGTTCAAGGCAATTCAAGACACTGCAGAAAAGGGATCAAGTGAAGCTCTTGGATCACCTTGATCTGGCCCAAGATTAAGGGGGGAGAAGATTCAAAGGATCGACAAATTTGGTTTATTGTTTATCGCTTTGTTTTCTTCTTTGTATAAACTGCTTTCAACATTAATGGAAGATTTCCCAATTTCAATTTGGAGTTGGGGGCAGACGTAGTCGTAGCGAGGACGATCGACGAACTGCCTGAACAAATATCGTGTTCTTGTCGCTTTTATCTTTTCATTTACGTTCTGTTCATATTTGGTCATAATTGCAAAATTGATTAACGATTCAAGTGTTAAAATTGTGAATTAAGGTTCTGCATAAACATCACAATTCACCACATCTTGAATCATCATCAATTTGAACATTATCACCAAGTGTTTGTCTTTTTGCTTATTCCATTATTACTGCATTGCAAACCAAAGTTTGTCAATTTAGAAGTTAATTGATTTTCAGCTGTGAAACGTATTGATTCGATAACATATCACTTCATCATTAATCTCAATTATCTTGTGGTTTTGTCACATATATGACCCTTGCAATAACGGTCCGTAATAGACGCAAGTCGATTCAGAACCGCTTTCGCTTTGGTTCGAAATAATTCCGAAAAACTCTATGAGATCTATTCACCCCCCCTCTAGATCCTCAGGCCAGCGTCTAACAAGTGGCATCAAGAGCTCTGGTTTATTCCGTGCTACGTGAAACACTTATTGGAAAGATGGCTTCTGTAACACCCCATTTCTACCTGACAAATATATGCAAGAATCAGAGTTTCAAAATTTCTCAACAATAAATGAGGCGTCACATGTTCACTTCATAACAAATCACTTCATCGCATTTAGCGGATACATAGCACCTTTAAAATAGCATAACTTATTTTATTAAAACACAGCGGAATCACTTAAGAATGTATTCAATAAAATATCTTCAGTTAACTTAACATTTTGTCCAACCAAAATGAAACAATTAAATAGCAACATCAATAATAATATAAATCGTTCCCCCCCCCAGAGTGCTACGTATCAGAGCGACAACCGACTCGAGTAACGACAACTAAATCTTCATACTTGAATACCTGCACGTTGCCAATATAAAGGCAACGGCGAAACAAGAGAAAAGGGTGAGATATCAAATCATATAAGTGGGCATATGATAAATTGCATGCTAGGATTCAGACATATAAAATCATCACATCACAAGTATCAATAGCTACTATACACATCATACTTCTACAGTTCATTAATCTCACATACTTTTCATCACACAACAAGTCATAATCATGTAAATAGTATCATCTAATAAATTTCACATATTCAAGTGAGCACAAAATTCAATAGTATAATACTCAAAAGATTCAATACTATTATCCCAAATATATACACAATCCATCATTATCACATATTCACACGTTTAACCAATTATATATCAAAACATCACCAATTTCAATTATCACATCTCATGTACACATGACAATCACATAAATGCATATATTCCAACATCACTTAACCTCAATGTGACTCAATGCAAGACATGTGACTCTATGCATGTGGTACCCAATGTGGACCCAAAGTTCCACCGCTTCCGATTCATATAGAATCTAGCCACGCTTCAGATCCGGACAAGATCAAAGCCACCAAATGTAAACATATAGTTTACCGCTTTCCGAATTCACTCTAGAATTCAAGCCCCGCTTTTGTTTCAAAGCAATACCACCTTTGTTTCAAGGCACACCATGACATGAATGCATGTACAATGTTGACATACATATGCAATTAAGATCATCTCTACCATCTTAATATTTAGCATATCACAATAATTCAACTCGATGAATTATCCACCAATTATACACAACATTCACAACACATACATATCATTCACATATAAAAGGCCAATTAATCAATTACGATTCACAAAATCCAATTAACACTAGTAACCATACTATCTCATGTTAATTCTCATTTTGCCAATTATATATGAACATACACATTTAAAATCAAGCAATTAATCATTAAAATTAATGCTATCCAACTACCCACAGAGAATCAATATCAAAACAACATCATTGACATAATAATATATATTTCTCAACATACACGGATAAATTCTCAAAATATCGTAATTTACCGACAAACCAAATAGTTGATCTAATTCCAAATTGTATTCTAATCAATTAAACACATTGAAAATTAATTCAACTATTAATTTAATCAACCAATTAATAATCACACTATATTAATTTAATTCACTTCTATTTCTACTCCATTTCCAATTTCTAGCATTCTATTGTTCAAGACCATTTTTATTGAAAAGACTATCGCGCTAGCTTTCTAACGCTTCGAACGGGGACTTGAACGGAGTTAAGGTTCAAAAGATATAAATTGTTAAAGTTCCAATAAAAAAAACAAACACCGACGTTATACACTGACAACTTTAAACATGTCAGAATTACTCAAAACAAATAAAAATATGACTCTTAATAATTCAAAACAACTCTGACAACTTATTGTCGACTCTAACAACTCTATTGACAACTCTAACAACTCTATTGATAATTCTATTAAATTATTATAATTTATTTATAAAGAATATTTAAACCAAACACAATTTCAGTCGATTCGTAAAATATCACAATTTCAACAAAATAACACCACCATGATAATGTACTAATTAAACTTAGCTACTACGTCAATTTTCGTCAAATTCCGAACAATTAATTATACCTCTTAATTTGGCTATTTCGATGAAACGGACTATTTTGTATTTCACTAATCATATCCTACTGTTTCTAATATATATATATCATTCTAAGACCAACAACCAAAATTCTTTCACACTAAAATTAAAAGGGTGAACAGTGGCATGATTATAAGAATTAAAAGTGAGACTTATGTCTTAATAGTTAGCAAAACAAAATAAAGCAAAGTGGAACAGCTAATGAAAAGAGGCGGCATGGAGACCACCGTCTATCTCCACACAATTTCACACAATGCTACATACTATTTGCCATTTAATAAAAAGAAAAATAAGGAACAATGGAACATGTGAAACGACCACCCCCATTGCATATACTTAAAAACGTGAAACAGAATGAAGTGAAAACAAGTCACAAGAGAACAGTAGCATAAGCCGCCGTCAATGGGCTTGCCGGCTGTCACTGGTAATAAAACGCACGTCTCCAATAAGCTTCAGCATGGTACATAGACACGATCATTTAAGTTCTATTCATTGGTTTTCATACGATGAATTACAACACAAAAAAATCATTTGGTTTGGACATTAATTTAGAAACAGCACCATAGATTCAATCAATTTTTCCAGCAACAATTAACACAAGCAAATGCAATAAACCTACACACCCAATTCCCCACATACAATTGTTCATGAGCCCCATTATAGGAAGAGAACCCCATCCTTACCTTATCAATGGAAGCAACTCAATGGGTCTCCAATTGCATCTTCAATTTGACACCATGAATGAAATCTCTGAGCTTGTTCCTCTTGGCTTGCCTCATTCTCTTCAAACTTTGTTCTCTCCAAAATGACAAACTAAACTTCTCATTCTCTAAAACCCTAATTTATCAATTGCAATTGGGCTTAGTCTTTAAATCCTCTCTTTATTTAATATTCTCCAAAATCAATTTAGGCCCAATAAGAGATATAACTCAAATAATCAATTATATCACTTATAATAATAATTCCTTCAATATAATAATTCCGACTTATAAATAATATTATTCTTAATATTATTTTCCGACTATCCGACTTCAATTTATATAATTCCAAATACGCCCTTAAATAACACCGACAATTCAAATTCGACTAAATCAAATATTTAAATCTTTCAATAATTTAATTAAACAATTTAATTAAATTCGGGGTGTTACAGCTTCCGGACCTAAAGGGGCTCACAATAGAGCTCCAGTTTTCAACGGTGAAAACTATGGCTATTGGAAGGATTGTATGTGTGTCCACATCAATGCAATTGATAGGAACATCTGGACAGCTATTGTCAATGGTCCCTTTCAGATCACCATGACAAATGCAGCTGGTGCAGTTGTTCCAAAACCAGAAAATACTTGGGATGCTGAAGATGAAAAGAGATATGCATACGATTGGAAAGCGATAAACATTCTAATCTCAGCTCTAGGAGTTGATGAATACTATCGCGTTTCCCATTGTAGATCCGCTAAAGCTATGTGGGACACATTGCAAGTTGCCCACGAGGGAACGGATGATGTCAAACTAGCTAGGATCAATACGTTAACTCAAGAGTTCGAACTGTTCCACATGGAAGATGGTGAATCCATCGAAAACATGCAGAAGAGATTCGTTCACCTGAAAAATCGGTTAAATTCTCTTGATAGACCTGTTTCCAATGCAGTTGCTACTAACAAAATCTTAAGATGCTTGAACAGGGAATGGCAACCCAAGGTTACAGCAATAAAGGAAGCAAATGATCTAAACACCTTAGACATTACCACTCTCTTTGGTAAACTAGAGGAACATGAACAACACCTTAAATGCTTTGACATGCATGAGAAAAGGGCAAAGAAAGAAAAGTACATGGAGAAAGAGGTAGAGAAGAAGTCAATAGCTCTAAAGGCTTCAAGCTCCAAGACCTCAAGACAAGAGCTAGAGGATAGTGATACAAGTGATGACGAAGACTCCGATGATGAGGAAATGGAACTGTTTGTGCGAAGATACAACAAATATCTAAAGAAAAATGGAGCAAAACATTCTGACAAAGGCTTGATCAACTATAGAAAGCAATCAAACAAGTTCAAACAAGATGACAACAACAAAGGAAAAATCAAAGGCCCTTGCTTTAATTGTGGGAAAGCCGGTCACTACAAACCGGATTGTCCATACCTTAAGAAGGAAAAAGAGAAGAACCAAAGCAAAGGTCATAACAAATCTAAGAGAGCCTACATAGCATGGGAAAGTGACTCATCTAGTGAAAGCTCATCAAGCGATGAAGAAGAATCAGCAAACCTATGTTTTATGGCTCATCAACACAAGAAAAAGAAAGCTGTAAGTCATCTTAAACCTGAAATCGTAGATAAGGTATCTCATTCTCAACTAAAACTTGCTTTTGAAGAATTACATAGAGATGCAATTAAAGCTTTCAAACTTTTGGCCTCAAATAAGAAAATCTTTTCATATCTTGAATCAAAAGTTGAGAAAACCGAAAAGGATATGGAAGCTTTAAAACAATCTATGCTAGACATTCAAAAGGATAAAGTTGAAATAGATCCTACATCATGGTTTGGTTGTGAGACATGTCACATTTGGCAAAAAGAAGTAAGAGATCTAAAAGCCAAATTAGACAAGGCTCTACAACCAAAAGTGACCTTTGCGGTTGATCCAAATAAGTTCAAAAGATCGTATACTGCTTTATATAGTAAATACACTTTTGTACCAAAAGTATCAACTAGCAAAACAGCATATTCTCATCATATTACCTGTCATTATTGTTGCAAAAAGGGTCATACCATTGAAAAATGCAAATTTAGGAGAATTTTAGTTCCTAAAGGAGTATTTCAATGATTGCCTAAGTGCAACAAATTGTGTACTCACTACCAAGGACCCAATGAAAATTGGGGACCTCCCTCTCTAAATTAATCTTGCAGGAAAAGTGTCTTGACATTGCCGAAAGGTTGTGATTCCTTGATAGCGGATGTTCAAGACACATGACGGGAGACCTATCTCTTTTCGTTGAGTTTCAAGCAAAGAAAAAGGGGTATGTAACCTATGGAGATAACAATCGGGGAGCCATACTTGGTAAAGGAAGTGTAGGTCTTTCGTTTAATGGTGCAGGTCCATCCACTGAAGACATTGTCAAAGATAAGGAAGACGAGAATGAAAGTATTGTAAAGAAAGATGCTGAGAAAGAGAAAGATGAGTCTCATGATGAAAATGAAAAGGAAAGCATCTCAAACAATGAAGAACTTCCTAAGGCCTGGACAAATGTGAAAGACCATCCAATTGACAATATAATAGGAGACATCTCAAAGGGCGTTACAACACGCTCAAAGATAAGTAACTTCTGTCATCATTTTGCTTTTGTTTCACAAGTTGAGCCGAAAAACGCTAAGGATGCATTACTTGATGAGCATTGGCTAATGGCCATGCAAGAAGAATTAAACCAATTTAAACGGAATGATGTTTGGGACTTAGTCCCTCATCCGGGAGATCATCAAGTAATAGGCACTAGATGGGTTTTTCGTAACAAACTTGATGAAAACGGCGTTATTACTAGAAACAAAGCTAGATTAGTTGCCCAAGGTTATAATCAAGAGGAAGGTATTGATTATGAAGAGACATACACTCCTGTAGCACGTCTCGAAGCTATTCGTCTCTTACTTGCTTATGCGTGTTCTAAAGACTTCAAACTATTCCAAATGGATGTTAAAAGTGCCTTTCTAAATGGCTATATAAATGAAGAAGTCTATGTTGCTCAGCCACCCGGCTTTGAGAATTACATGTATCCAACTCATGTTTATAAGCTGAAACGTG
The DNA here is from genome assembly GCF_029867415.1 of Vicia villosa. Lineage (NCBI taxonomy): Eukaryota > Viridiplantae > Streptophyta > Magnoliopsida > Fabales > Fabaceae > Vicia > Vicia villosa. Next base: position 62,343 of record NW_026705710.1, on the reverse strand, counting down.
CTCTATACGGTCTTAAATAAGCCCCTCGGGCTTGGTACGAACGGTTGAGCAAATTTCTTCTTAGTCAAGGGTACTCTAGGGGTAAAGTTGACACTACTCTCTTTATTAAAAGAAAAGATAAAGATGTTCTCTTAGTCCAAGTTTATGTAGATGATATTATATTTGGGTCGACTAATGCAAAACTTGTCAAAGATTTTTCTAAGCTCATGCAGAGTGAATTTGAGATGAGTCTCATGGGTGAGCTAAATTTCTTCCTTGGCCTACAAATCAAGCAACTCAGTCATGGAACGTTTGTGAGTCAAACTAAATACTGTACGGAGCTGCTCAAAAGATTTGGAATGAGTGAAGCGAAGGAAATCGACACACCTATGGCAACAAATACTAACCTAGACAAAGATGAGAAAGGTAAAGAGGTTGACGTGAAATTGTACCGAGGTATGATAGGTTCACTATTGTATCTTACTGCCTCAAGACCAGAAATTATGTTTAGTGTGTGTATGTGTGCAAGATATCAATCTTGTCCAAAAGAATCTCACTTAAAAGCTGTCAAAAGAATTCTGCGATACTTACGTGGAACTACTACATATGGCCTATGGTATCCAAAGGGAGATGAGTGCTATTTGGTAGGATTCTCCGATTCAGATTTTGCTGGCTGCAAATCCGATAGAAAAAGTACCCGTGGAACATGTCATCTATTCTCAAATTCATTGATAAGTTGGCATAGCAAGAAACAAGTATCGGTTGCATTATCTACTGCTGAGGCAGAATATGTAGCTGCTGGAAGCTGCTGAGCACAAATATTATGGCTCAAGCAACAACTTCTTGACTTTGGTATTAAGCTTGATCGTATACCTATCATGTGCGACAACACAAGTGCCATAAACTTGAGCAAAAATCCCGTCTTACACTCACGAACCAAGCATATTGAAATAAGACATCACTTCCTACGAGATCATGTAGAGAAAGGAGACGTTACATTTGAACATGTAGAAAGCAAGAAGCAACTAGCTGACATCTTCACCAAACCTCTAGCAACGGAGCAATACTTCAACATTCGTAGGGAATTAGGGATACTCGATATCTCTAATTTGGGCTAATTACGTTTGTTTTCTCTTAATGTTATTCCTTTACTTTATATCTATATTTTTTTTTGCTAACATTTCTCTTAGCGTAAAGGTAGTTCATTATCAAGCCAGGCATCATTCCACATTGACTAAAGGCTGCCACTAAAGTTGACACCTACATATTGAGAAGGCGGTAACGTAACTGTTGTTCACTTCCAAAAATATTATTGATACTATAATATGCTATCAATTAACATGCTTATAGTGACTTCATACATATATCAATTATCACTATCTACCTTTTATCTACTATACTATGAATGCTAGCGTTTTATCTATGTTTCTCTCGTTACTCTCCTCTTCTGTTTTTCTTGTATCTCTTTTGATGTTGTCAAAGGGGGAGATAGATGCTGAGTGTACGGGGGAGCTTAGCTGAGTGAATAGATGCTGAGTGTACGGGGGAGCTTTTACCACTTATTGCCAAAGCTTCTACTACCGGTTTTCCATCATCAAAAAGGGGGAGTATGTGAATACAAGATCACACTCACAAAGATGTTTTTGATTCATGGCAAACTCAACAAGCATACAAGCAACAAGGTACAAGCAGAAGAACTCAAAGAAAAGCAAGCATTGGTCACTCATAACAGAGCAGGTCGACCTACTATGCATACAGGTCGACTCAACACAAGCAAAATAAGAGGAACTCAGAAAAACAGCAGTCAGGTCGACCTACTCCCAACACAGGTCGACCTAAAATGAAGAAATTTACATATCATTCTGCTAGGTCGACCTACACAACAACTAGGTCGACCTAATCTGAAGAAAGGTCCCCAAAACGCATCTGAAGTGGATTCTGGTCGACCTACTTCGTTAACAGGTCGACCTAACTGGGAACAAAAGACATCCAAAGGATATGCAGCTCTGTTAGGTCGACCTAAGCACCACAAGAGGTTGACCTATCTGATCAAAAATGCCAAAATTTCTGGTTTTCTCTGCTCCAACTGATAAGCTCTCATATATATTGTCCAAGGTTCAATTATTGCATGGAACACCAACGACTGAAAGATACACAAAGTCTTCTCATCTTCGTTCTTCATCATCTCCAACACAATTACACATAATCATTCTTGCGTTGAGGGTTAGTGATCGAGTTCGATAACGTCCATGGAACGAAATTGAAGATTCCTAGTGGGTGAAGATTTGTGGGGTTTTTGGTGAATAAAATCCGAGGGTTTTGTCCTCCAAGATAGGTGTTTCTTGGGGGTTTTTATAAAGAGGTTTCATCGAGGATCCATCTGAGTGTGAAGATTGAAGAACAAGGGTTCAAGGCAATTCAAGACACTGCAGAAAAGGGAACAAGTGAAGCTCTTGGATCACCTTGATCTGGCCCAAGATTAAGGGGGAAGAAGATTCAAAGGATCGACAAATTCGGTTTATTGTTTATCGCTTTGTTTTCTTCTTTGTATAAACTGCTTTCAACATTAATGGAAGATTTCCCAATTTCAATTTGGAATTGGGGGCAGACGTAGTCGTAGCGAGGACGATCGACGAACTGCCTGAACAAATATCGTGTTCTTGTCGCTTTTATCTTTTCATTTACGTTCTGTTCATATTTGGTCATAATTGCAAAATTGATTAACGATTCAAGTGTTAAAATTGTGAATTAAGGTTCTGCATAAACATCACAATTCACCACATCTTGAATCATCATCAATTTGAACATTATCACCAAGTGTTTGTCTTTTTGCTTATTCCATTATTACTGCATTGCAAACCAAAGTTTGTCAATTTAGAAGTTAATTGATTTTCAGCTGTGAAACGTATTGATTCGATAACATATCACTTCATCATTAATCTCAATTATCTTGTGGTTTTGTCACATATACGACCCTTGCAATAACGGTCCGGAATAGACGCAAGTCGATTCAGAACCGCTTTCGCTTTAGTTCGAAATAATTCCGAAAAACTCTGTGAGATCTATTCACCCCCCTCTAGATCCTCAGGCCAGCGTCTAACAATGACCAAGAGGGCATGTTGATAGCCAAGATCAGAAAGAGCAACATCCTTCTCGGCAAGGGCTTTAACATTGGCCATTGTTAGGAGTGAATTAATGGTAATTTAATGTGTTAGATTAACTACCTTTTGAGCTAAAAGTGAATAGATCTTGTGCATTTTACGGATTTTATAGTTAGAATTGAACTTTCAAGGTTCGAAGCTAATCTTAGAACAAATTGCATCACTTTGGGTGTTAATTATGCAGATATTGAAGCTCAGAGGCAAAGACTAGGAAACACGCTGGCGTAAAGCTCTAGAGAGGAAGAATCACAAAGAAGGAAGAAGAATTAAAGGGCGAGCCGCGCCAATAAAGGGGCGAGACGCGCCAAACTCTCTGTTTGGGTTCGCGCCGCGCCATTGCGTGCCGAGGCGCGGTGGCTGCGTTACAAGGCCCAAAACTTATAAATAGAAGCCCTAGCTTCCAAGTAAAGGGAGATCTTTTGTGAGCGAAATTAGGAGAGCATTCTGAGTTTGCAGCCAAGAACAACAATCGAAGGCCAAATCTTTACCAATCGAAGACATTCCATTGATGAAGATGAATCCCTCTATTAATTCTTGTGTGTTCTTCATGTCTATGGAGAGCTAAATTCCTCTTGTTGAGTTTAAGGTAGTTGTTGACCTATGAATATACAATGCCATTAATTATTTCCTATGAACAATTGTTTGAATTTATTATCAATAAGAAACCTTGTTTTTACTTTACACCATTGTTGAATCTTTGATCGAAAGAAAGGATTTAACTTTTGCCCTAGGTTGCTATATTGATTCAATCCCAATTTGCAGAGATGGAATTGTGACTGAGTTTTCATAATTATCGTTCCTTATTACTATTATCGATATTGATATCTGGAGAGATCGAATCTCATACCCGTAAAAGTTTATCTAATTTGATTTGCAGACATGGAATCATATTTGAGGATAAGTGAAGATAGTAATTCAAAAGATTGTTCAATTGTGAATTAATTGATAAATTGTATAGGAATAGGTTGATGAACCCTAAAGCTCAACATATTTCCTTAATCGTTAACAAACGTTCATTATTTGCATTTAAATTTTGTTTACATTTGATAGTATTAGAATCATAAAACAAATCCAATTAACTTTTCTCACTCAAAATAATCAACTATAGAACGGCAGTGATATTAAACCAATCCCTGTGGATACGATATATTACAGAAAATATTTACCCAAAAATACTTTCAACAAATTGGCGCCGTTGCCGGGGATCGGTGTCAATATTGCACGCATTGCAATAGTTTTTTATTTTGAGTTATTTCCTTATTTTTAGTTATATTATTTTTAGTTATTTACTTATTTTTAGATTTTTTGTTTAGTTACTTATTTTTAGATTTTTTTTGTTTAGTTCCTTAATTTTAGATTTTTAGCTTAGTTCCTTTATTTTAGAATTTTAGTTAGTTATTTTATTTTAGATTTTGTTATTGCAATAGTCTTTTACTTTTTATTATTATTATATTTTTTTCTTGTATTTCACTTGTTTGCTAGTTTTGTAGATTTTTGTTTGTCGGAATGTTTGACCCAAACATAAATGTCGGGATTCATGCTCATAACGAGATCCTATTCCAACAAATGGAGTACCTCCTTCAAAGTGTGTCACAGTTCACACCTCAAGTTAGTGAGTTTTATGATAGCGGATGGGACACACCGGAGTATCATATGGCTAACCATGAATATCAACAACAAGCCTTTCAACCTTACACTCAACCGTCGCCACAACAACAAGGAGGACAATCTAAGTTGGAAGAGACCATGAATCAGTTCATACAAGTGTCAATGACAAATAAACAAGGGCTTTCACATTATAATCAAGGTTATCAAAGAGGACCCACTGAGTTAGAGGAAACCATGAATCAATTCATGCAACTCTCTTTATCCATTCAACAAAACCGGGAAACGCGAGATGCTCAACTTACCCAATTCTTAACCGAGCAAAACGTAAGTCAAATCCCAACTTTTCAAAACCCTACGACTTGTGTAGAAACTTGCAATACTACTTCTATAAGGAGTGTAAAAGTGATTGGTGAGGATGTTGGAAAGAAGAGAGTGGAGGAGGAAGTTGATGACAAGGAAGATGTTGTTGAAAAAGATAATATAGAGCATATAAACATCAAGAAAAATATAGAAGTTGAGTATGAGCCCTCAATGAAGCTACCTTATCCAAGACCTCCTAAAAAAGTAGATGATGTGTTAGTCGAAGGAACAAAAAAGGAGGATATAATCAAAGAAGTCGTGAATAAGTTAGAAACTTCAAAAGTTGAAACTTTTTCAAAAGAGAATATGATGAACTTAGAGTTGAAGAAGAGTAGTAATGCAAAGGAGCATAAACTCTCATTGGAATTACTTCCTCTACAAGTTCCTAATAAAGAAGGGAATGAGAATCATTACTTTCGGCCAATGGAAATGTTTAGCCGTTTGCAAATCACCATCCCATTTTTAGAAGGTTTAGAGTTAAAGCCAAAATTTGTCAAATTCATCAAGGATAGGTTCTCACCGACGAAGAAATTAATGGATAAGGAGGTTATCTCTCTTGAGGAGAGGAAAAAACAAATGAAGGAAGAGAGATCGCGAGTTGAAGTGGTAAGAATTAAGGATGAAGAAACCAAACAAGCAAACATGAAATACTTTTGGGGCTTCACATTGGTAAGAAAAGTGCCAAGAAAACGAGACAATGGTTGATGATTCAACCATGAACCGTCGAGCCATGCGACGTTAAACGAAGCGCTTCGTGGGAGGCAAACCACGCTTCTAATGTTCTATTTTGTTTTGTTTATTTTATTTCAGGAAATAATAAGGGAACCTTTCTGGTGAAAGCTAGGAAGAGGCAATTGATATTGCAGTACCCTCTATGAGTCAACCCTCTCGGGCTTGTTACGAAACATTGAGGTCAATGTTTAGTTCAAGTTTGGGGGTGGATTTACTCTTTTGCATTTTTCAATTTTCTGTTTATTATTTGTTTGTTTTATCCCCAGTTTAGAATGAGTAGTTTCTACAACATAATGAAAAGCTCGAGTGAAACAATGAGAATATCAACAATGGAGCAACATGTATGAAAGTGGTAGTGAGTGAAAAATTTTCAAAAAATTAATTTTTCACTTCCTTTTTCAATAAGTATCAAGTCAGGTATGAATTTTCAAACTCAAACTTCTACTGTGTGCATGAAACGTAGGTTGTTAGAAATACTTGGCAGAAGTTCTTTATGGTACATTATTTTGTTGAATCGGCTTAGCCTTAACCATTATGAGGAAAGCTTTCCATTGTTTACTATATGCAGGAGACCATCGATTATTTTGACTTGTTTGTATCATGCTAAACCATTTGTCGCATCATTTGTGGAAATCTGTGAAAGTGATTTAGGCATTTGTTTGAATCTGAGAGTTTCTCTGAGCCGATTCCATCTTAAAAATTATTTTTTTTCTGTGAGAGTGTGATCCTTTGCTAACCATTATTTGAGCCTGAGATCAAGGTAAGTTTCATCATATGCACCAAGGAAAAACCTGGTGAGTTTTGATCTCAATAAAAAGTTTTGTTTTGGACCATGTGCGTGCATCAACCATAAAATTTGGTGATGTGTTTTCTCTTTGACCTTCATAGAAGTAGGGGAGCATTCATATAATCTAAATACAGGTTGATCTCCAAGTTGGGGAGAGTCATAATCAAAAGAAGAGTAAGTTTGTAGGTGGTAATTTGCAAAGAACGAAAGAAATTCGTAGCTTGAAAAAAAAAAGAAGAAAACAAAAGAAAAACAATGTTTGACAGAAAACTATTGTTGAAAAAAAAGAGAGAAACATCGAGCTACGAATGAAAAAGAAGAAGGGGTGAAAAAGTTGAAGGTATGAAGGAAAAGGAAAAGAGTTATAATTCGGATGCTTCCCTAAAATAGGAACAACCCTCGTTTGTCTTCTTTTCTTTAAATCTTAAACCACATTACAACCCTGGAAAGACCTTCTGATTCTCAGATTCCACAGGACTTGATGCAAACAACATGGTGAACGTATGATATGGATTTTTGTTGATTTAATTGTTTGGATGAGTGTTTAACCCCTCTATTATTCATCATACTTTTTGATGCGAGTGATTAGTGCTGATTCAATTGCAATTGTGTAGTGTTTTGAACTTCTGGAGGTAATTTCCTTTCAAAATTTGTTTCATGTATATGTTCTAAGTTTGCAGGGAGACAAGGAGTAGCCGATTTGGTTGCTGAATTGAACCACTTGAAAAAAAACCTTTTTGAAAAACTTGTGCATGATTGTTGGTATGTTGTGTTGAGGTAAGTAATTTTGTTTAGGGACAAACAAAACTCTAAGTTGGGGAGAGTTCAGCTGACTGTCCTTCCTTCCCAGCTCTTCATCCTTGTCAGACAACACCTTCTTATGCTCTTCCTCCAACGCTACCAGCTTTCCCTTGTAATCCTCGGCAATCTTCTGCAACATCTCGGCAAAATGGGGATCAGCCTTGGAGTATATAACGACTATCTCCAGAACCTGCATTATGGAAACATCGTCCAGAGCCAGGCTCTTCCTCTTAGCTGTCGCTTCCATCCCTTCCAAATGAAGAGATTCTACTTGTTAAACCGAGAGGGATGGCCCTCCTTCAAAGAAGTTCCTTCGCAAGAAGCATGTAGGAAGTTGTTATTGGTCGAGAGAATCTTCCTTGCTCAAGTCGACACTATCCACAAGTGTCACCCAGGAGCGCTTCCTTGAGACTAGAGCATCAGGATCGACGAGGGAAGCCGGAGAAAACAATGAACCGGAAGAGGCACTGAATTGTTATGTTGGTCCACGACCGGAAGAGGAGACTGGGCACTAGCCGGAGAAGAAGAAGAAACCCTAGAGCCCGATCTCGGAGCAGGCTGGACGTTAAATAAATGAATCTTACTAGTCATCTTCAACTTGGCCTTGGCAGCGCCATGATTCAAAATGCGGTCTTGTCTGCTCGCCATCGTCCATACAAAACACACAAAGAAGAAATGATCAGCAAGACAATAAAACGAGGACAATCCCATAAATCTTAAATACAAGTTAGTACCGAGAAGAATCATAGCCTCCTCAGCAGATTCATACTCCGCCAGCTCCTTGTAACTTATATACCGGGGCTCCAAGTCAGGCTCCCCTTCCACATTAAGCATCAACCCTCCAGTCCGGTCCACCTTCTAGACAGGAGAGAAGCTCTGTACAAAATTGGCTAGCTTCTGAAAACTAGTCTGGTCATCAGCATTCAGATCCCCCACCCAAGTAATGAATTGATCGGTGCCATACTTAAAGTGGTCCCGCGACCACTGGATTCTAAACTTGCGCTTCAACCCCGTCCTCAATTCCCTGATGTTGTTTAGAACTGGCCGACCATGCTTGTCCAACAAAGGCACCTGGTGGAAGACCGTGTCCATGGACATCTTTGTCTAGGGCCAGAGAAGATAGTACCTTGTCTTGAAATGCTTCATCGATTCAGAGAAAGGTTTGAAGAGTTTCTTCTCCTACTTCAAAAAAACCCAGTTGAACCGTCCCCGAGCAGTCTGGTACTGGACGTGAAAACAGGAGAAGAGGAGCGAGACTGTCACCCCAATATGAAGATATTGGCAGGTAAGCTCAAACGCCCTCATGAAGGCGATCGAGTTCGGATGAAGCTGGCCGGGGACAAGCTCCGGGTGGTTAAAGAAGGAGATCTGGAAATCTGTGAAGGGCGGACAAAAGCCCATTTCTCAAAATACGACCTCATACATCAGAATTCGATCTGGCTTGTATGTGTCACAAACCCTCTCCTCTTCGTCGGGGACGGACACGACCCAATTGTTCTCGGCCAGGGTAGCACCCACGAACCCCCGACCACAGTATGGACGTCACTACAGTCCGTGGCAAAGAGGGACTTTGTACCAAGCACATCGACATTCACCCACTCTTCTACTGGTATCTCCCGCTCGATGGGAGGAGTAGTAGAAGACGAAGTGGAAGTAGAGGTAAGCGCCACTCAATTATTGGCTCGGCCGTATTCACCTAAAAAGTAGAAGAAACAAGTGAATTTGACGATAAATCAAATCCACCCTTCCACCGCTAATTAAGTGAAAGGGCGTAAACTGGTTCGAGGATGACGTCCTCGTCCCATACCCCTACTCGAAGAGTAGATGACTAACCTCCCTGACGAGGCAACGTTCATGTCACAACTCAAAGTGTGGTGTGCGACATCGCCAGCGTGAATAGAAAACGAAAGACCTGGCAAACCCAGATCTCGGTTAAAGCTCCACCGGATAACTCATGCAGCTTCATCATAAAACTCCCGCAGTTTTCTAGAAAAGAGAGAGCTTCAACTGGAATTCACTCAGGCCCAGAAAGTTATTCCCGAAAAAGATAACGACAAAATCAAACTAAACCCACATCGGTGACGATGGAGATTTTAGCATCGCCATCGTGAACAACCAACACCTCACCGGAAAAAAAAAATCTATCAATCACCCTAAGTTATCCTAACCAAATGTAGTTCTAAACAAAACAAAGGAAATGCATTAACATGGATAAAATCAGAAATCAAACTTACTTGGATTGGTGAAGAGAGACTTGAAAAATTGAGAGAAATGAAGGATCAGCGACGGCGGTGACGACGACGAGGGCAAGCGATTAGTTGAAAGCTGAAGGGTGAAGAGAGAGGACGTAAAAGTTCAAATGAGGGAATGCTCCAAGTATTTATAGACACTTCAAGCCCTCTCGTGACTTGCACGTTCAGCTCGGGAAGATGGAAGGTCATCATTAAACCCTAAAAACCCTAGAGGCTAGACTAGCCATCATTACGCATTAAAAGCAGCACAAGGATCGAGGAGAGCACACACACGCCAGCTTCTCGCATTCAGCCAACTTCTCATCTCCCCATCCACCGATCACAATGCTACACCGCTTCATTTCGCTCGATAGAGGCACCTCCTCCTCGCTAAATCTCCCTGTCATTCTCGTAAGTTAACCTTAAGTCATTACTCTCATGCCCCGGAAGCAACGACTTGGAGGCTCCTGTTTTGGACTAGCCCAATTGTCAGAATTGGCCCAATACGCCGATACGTATAAAAACGATCCAATAAGCATTGACCTAGTCACTCGAGCAAACAGAGACCACATTTTCTATTTTTGCCCTTCTACCGAGAACGTCTAAAGGATGGTCTTCTCATAACAAGGGATCATCCGGGCATACTAGCTCTCCCGTTCCCGCCAACGGCTAGTTCATTGTGCCTGGATAAACGAAGACTTGTTCAACCAACACCTATATTTTAGGTCCTGGAAACGTGCCCAACCCAAAATATAGTTTGATCTAGTCACACGATAAGTGGAGCAATATAAATAGCCCTTTCCACCTAGAGGGCAAGGTATTGAAAACTATACCCAAAACCTCATACTTTATGTTGTACCTTTGCTCTCGTTCTTACTTTGGCATCAGAGCATCTTGCAGACACAAACCCCCTTTTTTCTCAACCATCACCTGTAACACCCCACTATTCCCATTTAAATAAAATTACTCAATAATAAGAAAATAATCAGAGTTTTTCACCATAAAGTAGAATGTCACATTAAAAACAAACCAAAACAACTTTTTGCATTAATAAAACCAAACAGCGGAAAATTAATTGTTTTATCTCAACTTGGCGATATACCTAAACACCATAAAAATATCCACATTAATTCGTGGTTCAACAAATCTCCCATTAATAAATGATACGTAACCAAATGATCAAAGAAATAACAAATAACGAAAACTCCCAAAATCTCGTGTTACGTATCAGAGCGACTCCTAAGACACGATCAGGCAACACGCACTCCGTGCACACTCAAGTACCTGAATTATCTTTACTTCCAAGGAAGTACAGACGTAACAACAGCAACAAAGGGTGAGAACTACATTCAATAATTTAACGGTGAAATAATCATGTTAAGAGTAGTAATCACACAAGCAACCAATCCAATTAAATAATAATAACGATGCAATGTGACTCAACAATGACACAATGCATGTGGTACCAATCACCAAGGTTCATTCAATCGAACCAGATAAATCACATACACCTCTCCTAGGCAATGATTCATCTACACCACTGGCCACATACACTCCTCCTGAGCAATGACCTATTTCCACCAACATTACTATGAAATGCATGACAACGATATGCATACAATTCACATGCACAAAACATGTTCACACTAGTACGATCCTCCCGATCAATTGTAAGTCTTATACTTACCGTAATACTCACTAGTATTACCACACCTGTCCAAACAGACAAACACACATACGTACAATTCACCGATTATATCACTAATTCTAAATTAATCACTATCCAATTAATTCACCAATAATTCCACAAATTACTAATTTATTCTACTATATTGATACATTCTCTAACTTAAACTAATATATAGGCTACCCATTAATCTAACATATTAGTCCAATTAAACTAATCATCCTAATTTATATATTACCTAAAGAGTTTAGTAGGATATATATATATATATACTTAATCCAGTTAAATCAATTATTTTACTAACTATAAGTTACCAATATGGAATTCTAGAGGAATCTATATATGGCACTAAAATGATATTATTCTACACACACATACAGCTTCCACCCACCTTAATCCCACACACTCACACACGCACACACATGACGAACGTCATGTTGTTCTCACCCCCCCCCCCCCCACATGTGTGCCGATCGGCACCCTTGGCCATGTGACGGTCGTCACATGTCCCTCCCATCCGGTCGTCCCTTGCTCCTTTGTTTCGCCAGTTTCTGCACTACGATCCTACTCTTATCGATTAACAGACCAATAATTTTAATACGCAACAATGTTTAGCCACAATTTATCAATTAAATCTCTACCATCTAGTCAGATACTTGTAACAGCAACAAACAATGACATGTTTATACGAACCATATCATTATAATTCAATCACCCAAACAGAATTTAACAATACGAAATCTATACGAGGGAAAGGTACCCTCACTACCCTCTCATGATAATACACCCATATTGAAATAGATTCTCCCCTCTTACCTTGGAATCGTTTGGAACTTCCTGCGAATTGGTTCTCTCCCGAATATCCCTAGCAGCTGTTCACCTTTAGTCCTTGTTCACCCTAAAAATGTTATTACATGAAACTCTCCTCTTTTTATATCTACCAAGCCCACTTAACCTATTTTCTCCTTATAGTTCTCCACTAAGCCCATTACCTCATAATTAGGATTTACTCCTTAGAATCTAATTTTAATTATTAGAAAATAATACTACTAATAACAATATTTCTAACACTACTATTAATATAATAATACTGGTAATCTTAATAATTCTATTAATAATAATAATAGTAAAATAATAATAATAATAATAACCTTATGCTATTATTATCAATTTCACTACTAATAACACACCATAACATATTTTCCAATGCTTTTAACTTAGGTTCTATCATGCAAGTTCAATTTCACTACCCTAAGTTTTAAAATTTGTTCTTTTAGCTTTTCAGGGCTATCCATACCATAGGAGGGTAGGTAGCCCTTTCATTGGATGTAAAGGGTCATCGAAGTTATCGTTCGCCATAAGACTGTCCCTACCATATAGAGGGTAGGTAGTCTTTAGGGAAGGATAGAATAGTCATTTAGGCATCAGGCGAGGATACCTTAGCAATGGGACAATCATCATTTACCGAGGCAACTTCGAGGGACAAAATTGATGATGAATGAACTGAGGGCAACATTTGTTTTGCTTTAGGTATCATCAGAATCGAGGGACTTTCACTATTCAGAATCACAATTAAAAGGCAACAGATTATAAGGCAACAGGCAACAAGAGAGATTACCTCAAAGGTGTGTGTGTGGCACAATCACGTGGTTAAATTCAGATATGTTATCTTGTAATTAGTTATTCTAATTCAATTGACAGGCTTGCACTCCCTAGGGTTACTAACCACGGAGTTATAAACAATTAATACAAAACCTAACTATTACAAGGCCTCGGGTGGGGGATTACATGGCTAAAACCCGTTGATGCAGAAAATTAAAGGCAAAGAATAAAGGCAGAAAATAAGAGACAAAATAATTAATTTAAATATCTCGAGCCTTCATCGATCCTTGGTCAACCCTGAAAATTAAGAATGAAGAAGAGAAAAGTTAGTGCATTTAAGATCTACAAACCCTAATTTAAAATAATTGATTTAAACAAATTATGTAAAATAAATAATTTAATATTTTAAAAAACTATTAAAGTTTAAGGAAGTCGAATGTTCGATTAAATATAATAATTAAATAATTACTGGATTAAATCCTAATTATTTAATTGATTAAAAGTATATGCAAAAATTTGAATTTTTAGTAAAAAAACAATTATTGATAGAATTATAAAAAAGGTCGAGTTTTCGATAAAAAATAAATAATTACATAAAAATAACACTTTTAGTAAATATATATAAAAAAATTTAGAGAGAATAGTTAATAAAATAAAAGAGAAAAGAAAACAAATAAATAAAAGGCTATGTAATTAAAAAAAAAAAAATTGGAAAAAACTTAGCTTTGCTTAGGTGTGGCAGGTCCCTGATCGTCCATGGTGGACTTGCGCTTTTGTGCGCATTGGATCCATCTCTGAAACTTCTCAAAGGTCCTGATGTGGAGGCGCACCATAAGCCTCTTCAAGTAGTGAGCACCGAATCTGGAAATTAAGCAACTCATAAAAATATATGTGGGAGTGAGGGGTCGAACACACACCCCCAAGCTCATTAGGCGCCTTTACTAATACAACCACACATCACTTGTATTCAATATACGCTTCTGGTAAATATTAAATGAAATTAAGGTAATAACTGGGAAAGAAAAAAAAACGCGCGTGATTTGAATCAACCACTGGCAGAATGACACGTCATCACCCCTAACCTCTGGCCGTCGTTTTAGTTGGGTTTTTACCAGCGGTTTGTGCTTCCATCGCTACAAGCCTGCAAACACACAAATCTTCATACACGCCACAAAAATCAATTATAAAGCCATGGATGAGTTCGTTTTGTCATCACGAACTCAATAATGGTCTTATCTTGGCCCAATTTTGCTTGTACCTGAAAGCCCTAAAACGTGGGTGATGAACCCTAACATGGTGAATCACGATACACACACGTAAAAAACAAATTGATAACCCATGAATGATCAATACATCACGACAAACACATATATGCTATTAAAACATGATGAGGATGCATAAATCATGGTATTCGAACAATTGTATTAATGGTGCAAACTGTGAGGTCTTGGGTGATGATTCTGAACGCGTTGGTGATAGGTGATGGCCTGGAAAGCTTCAGGGAACACCAGGGAATGTATTGCAATGCTTGGAGCGCTTTGAATCTTTGCCAATCTCCAAAACCGAATTGGTGTTTTTTGAGAAACTTTTGCTCCTTCACTAGGGTTTATGGCTCAGAATTTCGGTCCCTAGGAGTCTGGAATGATTGTGTTTATATAGTATAAGGATTTAGGTTAACTAACTTGAAGAAAATCCAATCAAATCTTTGATTTGCAATATTGGAAAATATGGTTCATGGATGTTTCTAGTTTTGTCCAAATTTCAATCTTTTTTCAATCAATCTTGTTTGCACGAAATATTCTTGTTTATGAGGCTTAAATGATGATTCAATCTGATTCCTACATGCTTCCAAATCAAATATTTGATTTTACATAATTTATATGAATTATTTATCACTTTTAATTGACTAATAATTCATAAAAACTTAAATAAAAATCAAAAATTCGTGGAAATTGGATTTTGGGCTCTACATATCATGAGGATGGAGATTGGATAATAAGAATATGGGCCTATTTGTAAAGAAATTCATTTTGAGGCCTTTTATTTCACATTTTCCCTCTCAAAATTGTCCAATTTTGACAAGGCATGTCTCCCTCAATTTTTAAGATATGGAGGAGTTCTATGACTTTTTGGAAACCTCAAGATGTCCTCTATAAGCCACTTTGGAACCTTTTTTCCATTTGAGGATTTTATCTTAATGATATGGGCTTTGACAAAAAAACTGCTTTTGGTTGACTTTCAAAAAGGACCTATAATCTTTTGATCCATATCTCTCAAATGAAACATTTTTAGACTTGGCATGTGAGAGACAAATTTGTAGAGAAATAATTTTCCTTCAAATTGAGCTTTGGATGGGAAATTTCTGATGTTCCATATGAAAGTTATGGCTGGTCAAAGTTCAGTTGACTTTAGGTCAAAAACCCTAATTTAGAAACTTTTGGTTTTGTTGATTTTGAACTTTCCTTGATGAATCATGATCAATCCTTGATCAAATGATGAATGATACCTCAAAATAAGGATGTTGACAAAAAATCAGGAATTTTGACTGTACTTTGACCATAGTTGACTTTTAGGTCAACTTAGTCGATTGTTGACCATTTGAGTTATTTTGTGAATCAAAGCTTGAAATATAGTGGGCAAATTTTGGGGTATGACAATGGGCGTTACAACTCCCCCCCACTTAATTTATTTTCGTCCTCGAAAATGTACCTGATGGAAACAATTCTGGATACGACTCTCGCATCTTGCTTTCCAACTCCCAGGTTACACTTCCTCCAGCAGCTCCTCCCCAAGCTACTTTCACCAATGGAATCTCCTTTCCCCTGAGTTGCTTCATTTTGCGATCCTCGATTCTTATCTGCATCGCTTCTACTGTAAGGTTGTCTCTAATCTGCACCTCATCCCTCTGAATAACATGAGATGGATCAGACACATACTTCCGAAGTTGCGACACATGAAACACGTCATGCAAGTTCGAAAGTTCTGGCGGTAACGCCACCCTGTACGCCACGGTACCGACTCTCTACAAGATCTGATGCGGTCCAATGAACTTAGGGTCCAACTTCTTCGATTTCAACGCGCGTCCAACACCTGTCATCGGGTTGACCCTCAAGAACACATGGTCACCCTCACTGAATTCTAAATTCTTTCTCCGATTATCATGGTAGCTCTTCTGTCTACTCTGAGACGCTTTCATTTTTTCACGAATCATCTGAATTTCTTCTGTAGTCTGTTGTACAATTTTCAGGTTCAAGCACAACATTCTCACCAGTCTCATGCCAACACAAAGGCGTCCTACACCTTCTACCATACAAAGCTTCAAAAGGTGCCATTCCGATACTAGAATGGTAACTATTGTTGTACGTGAACTCGATCAATGGCAAATGAGTATCCCACACACCACATTTTTCCAACACACAAATCCTCAACAAGTCTTCTAACGATTGGATAGTTCTCTCCGATTGACCGTCCGTCTGCGGATGATAAGCTGAACTCAGTTTCAACTTAGAACCCAAAGCCTCATGCAAAATTCTCCAAAATTCTGAAGTAAACCTTGGATCTCTATCTGACATTATGCTTGACGAAACTCCATGCAACTTCACAACTATTCTGATATAAATCTCTGCCAGCTTCGTCAATGGAAAACCCATATTGATCGGTATAAAATGTGCGGATTTCGTAAGTCGGTCTACAACTACCCAGATTGCATCGAATCCTCTCGCCGTATTCAGTAAGCTAGTAACAAAGTCCATGGCAATGCTATCCCATTTCCATTCCGGGATCTCCAACGGTTGCATGAACCCTGACAGTTTCTGATGTTCTACTTTCGACTTCTAACATGTCAAACAAGCATAGACAAACTGAGCTATATCCCTCTTCATACTAAACCACCAAACCAATTTCTTTAAGTCTTGATACATTTTCGTCGCTCCCGGATGAATACTTAAGTTACTGCGGTCACTTTCTTCTAATATTGCCTTCTTCAGTTCAACGTTATCCGGCACACAGATTCTGCCCCGAAATCTCAACACACCATTATCATCAACTTTAAAATCACCCTCGGGACCACCTTCTCCTATAGGTGTCAAATCCACTAACTTCACATCAAGCCTTTGATTTTCCTTAATTATGTCTAAGAAATTATTATTTATCTTCAACATACCTAATCTAATACTATTAGGTGCCGTCTCGCAGACCATACTCAAGTCTCTAAATTGTTCAATCAGTTCCATCTCCTTTACCATTAATGCTGACATATGAACTGTCTTCCGACTCAGAGCATCTGCTACGACATTAGCCTTTCCCGGATGGTAACTCAAGTTAAAATCGTAGTCCTTCAAGAACTCTAACCACCTTCTTTGCCTCATATTCAATTCCTTCTGGTCAAACAAATATTTCAAACTCTTGTGATCGCTAAACACTTCGAACCTCGACCCGTACAAATAATGCCTCCATATCTTCAATACAAAAACAATTGCAGTCAGTTCAAGGTCATAAGTAGGATAATTCCTCTCATGCACCCTTAATTTTCGTGAAGCATAAGCCACTACTTTTCCATCTTGCATTAACACCCCGCCTAAGCCCATCTTAGATGTATCACAGTATACCACAAACGGTTCCCTCGGATTCGGCAATACTAACACTGGGGCTGAAGTCAATTTCTTTTTCAACTCCTCGAAGCTTTCTTCACACGCTGCATCCCAAACAAAAGATTGATCCTTCCTAGTCAGCTGAGTCAACGGCAATGCCAAATTTGAAAACCCTTCAATAAATCTTCGGTAGTAACCTGCCAAACCCAAAAAGCTTCTAATCTCTGTTACTGTCTTCGGAGGTTCCCATTGAAGTACTGCACTTATCTTAGATGGATCCACTGCTATACCATCACCCGAAATAACATGTCCTAGGAAACTCACGGTCTCCAGCCAAAATTCACACTTCGAGAACTTTGCAAACAATTTATTATCCTTCAACACCTGCAATGCAATTATCAAGTGTTCTGTATGATGCTCTTCTGACTTAGAATAAATCAATATATCATCGATGAATACCACAATAAACTTATCCAGGTAACAATGGAAAATACGGTTCATATACTCCATAAACACACATGGCGCATTAGACACTCCAAAAGGCATCACTGCATATCCGTAATGTCCGTAGCGAGTCCTAAAGGCGGTTTTCTGAATATCCCCCTCCTTCACTCTAATCTGATGGTAACCCGACCTCAAATCAATTTTACTGAACACACGGGCACCGACAAGCTGATCCATTGAGTCATCAATCCTAGGAAGCGGATACTTATTCTTAATGGTCACTTTATTCAATTGACGACAATCAATACACAGACGCATACTACCATCCTTCTTCTTCACTGTCGCGGGCGAAAAACCGTTTTGTTCCTCTTTTTTGTGGATGAGACACCTGATGCCTTCTTTGGGCTCGAGTGCTCATAAAAATGATTTTTCTTTGTTTCGACCAAACTTTTTATTATTTCCAAAGGAGGAAAAGGAAAAAAGCTGCAATAACCTAAAAGTGGGGGGGAGATCTTTGGGTAAGAGGGTTGGTTACACGAAGGGAAGGTATTAGCACCCAACGTATCTATAGTACTCTATAGGTTTCTTTGCTTTGTTTTTCATTCCATGTTGTTGAGAGGTTCTTGTGAAATAGGTGGGACCTAAGGTGTTTGTTTGATTATGCTCGCAAAGATCATCGCGATCCTCTGCATACATATCCCTTAGAGGGAATCAGAGCATCTGTAGCTCGGGGTCTACGGGTGCTAAGGTTTGAATGGTTTTTTTTTTGTTTTGCTCGCCAAGGATCGACCTTGTGCCTACGTATTCTCAAAGGGATGTTGAGAAAGTCAGAGCAATCGTAGTTCCCACTTATGCTAGTGGAAGCAAAGGAAAATAGACAAATGTCGTCTAAATGCTAGATGTATCTAATCTATATCATCACATACATCTGTTTGATTTTTGTTTGTTTGTTTAACCAGCCTTGTGGCAAAAAAAGTTTGATTTTGATTGATTGATTGTTTGTGATGATATAGAAGAGATACTCCTAGCATAGAGATGAAAAATGTCTAATCTCCTAGGGTATTTGTGTTTTGGATATTGGGGATGCTTATAAGAAGCCCGTGGGTCCTTGTACGAAGCCCAAGAGGAGGCTATCCGAGGGTCCTTGCATTGTAAGCCCAAGAGGAGGCTATGGGAGGGACAATCCAGTGTCCTTGCATTGTAAGCCCAAGAGGAGGCTATGGGAGGGTCACTCGTTTGTACAAAGCCCAAGGGGAGGCATGGTATAGTTGGTTTGAGCTCTTAGAGCGATTTCACCGGGAAACCATACTCTATGTCCTAACCTAAACTAGTGAGATTCTTTGCACGAAGCCCAATAGGAGGCTATGGGGAACCTAGTGTTGTACTAAGTTGAACAGGTATAATAACACAATCACACATATGAACAAGTACAAATAAATATGCACAAGTACATGAACAAGTATGAACAGTTATATGAACAGTTATATATGACAAAGTGTGTGTATATAATGGAGTTTATGAAGGAAATATACCTGTAAGCATGATCCATTTGTATACACGGGGGCTCGGGACCCACACTCGGGGAGAGGTCCACTTGAGTTTATTCAAAGCTATGTAAACAGGTATTTACAAAAGGGCTTGGGACTTATACCTACATGGAGGCCCATGGTATATTTTTGGGAAGATTTAAAGAAACCTTCATTTTTGGTTTGTTATTCAAAGTTAAAAAAAATCAAACTGATCGAGATATGTACAAAAGGCGTACAATGAAATACCTAATTTCATGTACTTGAGTGGGTATGTACAAAAGGGCTTGGGGCTTATACCTACATGGAGGCCCATGGTATATTTGAAAAGCAGACGCGTCGTTTGAAAAACGGTTTGAAAGTTTGTTTTGAAAGAAAGTTTATTGTTTTGAAAGAGTTTTCTGTACAAAGAAAAACTGTATAAAAGAAAAAAGAGTGGGTCTTATACTCTCTAATATTCGAGAGGCCCCACATCGTTTTGAAAATCAATTGATCAATTAAAAAGATTTAATCAATAGTTTCAAAAAGAAATGGTTTATCATTTTGAAAAAGAATCGCGATCGCTCGTCTTAAAACGATTTGAATTTGACAAAAGTCAACTTAATTAAGTTAAAACAAGTTTTAATGCTTAATTAAGACCTAAATGATTAGGGTTTGATCACAAAAAATATTTACAAGTGATTAGGTTAAAAATCAAATGAAAAACAATATTTTAAAGTATTAAAAAAACACTTAAAACATGTCATTTTAAACCTATTTAAAAAAGTATTAAATAAATCTTTTTTTGTGATTTTTTTTGATATTCTTAAAATATATATATTAAGTGAGAGGTATGCAAAAAATGAATAAAAAATGAGTTAATTTGGTTAGTTAAATAATTAATTGAAGTTGTGAAGAAAATCAAAGAAAATAGGGACTAAAAAATTGGTTTTGTCTCCACAAGGGTTTGAACCCACAACCTCACGCTCACCACTCAAAAACATGACCAACTGGACCACGCGCGTGGTCTGTTTAGTATTTGCAACGAATCAATTATATTTTTGAATCAATTTCTAATTTCAGTTTCAAAATCTGGCGCCAAGAACACATACCCAATTCAAATTTGAAAATTCTGAAAACTGAATTGTTTGGATCAAGTAAATAGCCTATCTTGCTCGATTTTTCACCAGGAACATGATGGTATCATTTAATTGCATTTATTTTATCTCTAAGGCTATCAATTTTCTGATGAACACGAAGAACCCTAATTTTGAGTTTCAATCTGAAATCGTGTGTGTGCATGATAAGTTGCAATTGATTGAGGGTTAATGATCCATACATATGCAGAAACAAGATGGCATGGCAGTTTTTCATTTATGATGCATGTATGATAGAGTTTGAAGTTCAAGTGACTTACCTTCAAAAACGGCCAAACTGGAGATTTGATTCTTCAATATAAGTGTTACAGATGCTTTGTATCAATCTGGATAGCTTCAATGATGATTATGGAAGGTGTCTGGATGTCTGGAACAAGCTGAATTCATCTGAGCATGGCCATGGCACCCGAACTGCAGTTGCTTCAAGTATGAATCGAATTTGAAGATGGAGGTGTTTCAGATTGCTGGTGAGTGTTTGGATCATTCATATGAAGTATATGGATGGTGTTAGGAGTGTTAGTTTGGACAGATATGGCTTGGTATGGATTTTGGCATGATAAGGTTCAATATATGCAATTATGGAAGTGAGGTAGTGATTCTGAGATTTGAGGTGTTTTTGGGTGTATGAGTGATTCAAACACATCACATTTGACATTTAGAAGTTGTGGGAAGCATCACTTTGTTCAGAACTTGCAAGGTTTGGAGGTTGAGTTTTCTACCTCACT
Organism: Vicia villosa; assembly: GCF_029867415.1. Taxonomy (NCBI): domain Eukaryota; kingdom Viridiplantae; phylum Streptophyta; class Magnoliopsida; order Fabales; family Fabaceae; genus Vicia; species Vicia villosa. The sequence continues at coordinate 40,975 of NW_026705710.1, read as the reverse complement.
TTGAAACACATGACTTGCAATTCAAGAAAGAAGAGAGAAAACCTATAATTGTGAGGTTTTGGTGTGATTTGAAGAGTGATTTGAACCTCTATTTATAGGCCAAACATTCTGAACTCAGAGCTTTGCAACTTGCTTCTTCTTTGGTGATTTGGCACTTAAAGGATAGAAAGGAATCTTACCATTAAATGCATATGGTTAAAGTTACTAAACCATGGTTAAAATTGGATATGCTTCTTATCTCTTTCCCATCTGTCTCAAATCAGAAAATATCTTCCAATTATTGCCTCTATGTATCATTACTTGGACCATTTGGCAATTTGGTTCATAACTTTGCAAAAATGGCTTGAAATTTCAAGTGAAATGGTCACTAATGTCAAAATTCAAAACCATAGCTACACTCCATATTTTTTCATGCTCTTGGACATTTTGGAAAGCTCATGTTACACACTTCAAAACCCTAGTTGAAAGTTTCTTCAAGATCTTTAAGGAAGTGGGTGAAAAAGATCCATGAACTTTGAGAAAAGTGAGGTTTTAAGTGAAGTTTTCAAAAGATACCAACTTTGAAGCTCCATATCTCTTAAATGGTTGATCTTATGGAAAAAAATTATATGTGTCAAAGTTGTTTATTGGATCAAAATCTACAACTTTCATGTTGGAAGTTTTTTTCAGTTTGTAGGTGAAATTTTGAGTTATTCCCCTCCAAAGTTTGGAAAAAACCATGAAAAACACTTAGAAAAATTTTCTAAGTATGAAAGTCAAACTTTTGACTTTTTGATTCTTGATTGATTTTCTTGATTTTTCTTGATCAAATGACTTCATACTTCATATATTGATGATTTTCAACTTCAAAAGTCATGGTTGACCAAAATTCCCCAAAAGTCAATGGTGATCTTGTACAGTTGACTTTTTCAGACGAATCGCGTTTCTGGAGATTTCAAATGAAACATGCTATCCTCACCATATGAATGGTATGAATGGATCATATTGAAGCATTAGAGGATATTGAGCCATGGTTTGAGTTGTGGCACCATGTCCTGATTAAAGAGTCAGTTGTTCAGTGAATTAGGTCAAAACCCTAATTGTCGACCTGATGAAATTGATGACTGTGGACCTTGAATTGAGATGTAATTTCCATTAGATGTTGTCATAGGGATTATTTGAAGATGATTGAAACCTTTGATTGACTCCCTGGGGGTTTTTAGGGTTTCCCAAATGTGATCCCTGATTTTGGTCCCTGATAGTTCAAAACCCTGATCTGAGGATTTGTCTGATCAATCTTTGTGTAGGAGATGTTATGAGCCAATGGATTAGGTCAAAATGATGCACTTGAGGTCTTGATATCATGTCCCAAGCCATTAGGTCAAATTCTGAGCAAAAGTCAGGAGTGTGCTGTCTTCAGTCAAAACCCTAATTCAGTCGATTCAAAGCTGTTGAGCTTGTTGAAATGAATCTCTGAGGACCAAATGTTGATTATTGATGAAGATGATTCATTTGAGATGAAGGGAGAACAAAACCCTAATTGATTGTTACTTGTACTGATGAGTGATTTCCTGATTAAATCCTGCTGAGTCACAAGTAGCAAACACAAGCTATGCAATTTTGTTAGAGATGCAAATGATGCATATGCTATGATATGAGGTGGTATCTTAGGTCAAAAATTGGGGTATGACAGATGCCCCTATTTAAGTTCTTCAACCTGAGACATGAAGATTGAAAATCTTCGTTTTGATAGGGTGGAAGAGACTTAAATATCAGAAGACGCGAATTTTGGACCTAAGATACCAAAATTGCGAATGATGCAAGGATGTCTTTACCGAGGGAATATCACGAACTGACTCCACTGGGGAAAAGAGATTGGGAAGGATGTCTCAATCCGTTTTAGGAAGAGAATCCGTTTTTTCGGGAAAGCAAGTGTATGCTTCACCGGGGTATGATAGCTTTGTAAGAAAAGCTTACCTATCAACATTATCGACTATCAGCATGGGGATAGACTTGTTTAATAATGCGAAGGTGAAAGGTATGAAACTGTGTTACCGACTATCAGCATGGTGATAGACTTGACAAGGTAAAAAGAGTTTCAAAGTTTTGGTTAATATTACCGACTATCAGCCTCGTGATAGACATGTTAAATAATATAACCAGAACAAAAGGATTACCGACTACCAGCCTCGTGATAGTGGTTTTGAAGACATGATCAATTATCAGCCAAGTGATAAAATGATTCTGGAGACTTAACTAGGGGAATTACTGGTTATTCAGCCTTGTGAACAGTAATAAGACCCTGATTTGTCAAATGGTCTTCATGATTGATTTACTTGAGAGGAAAAGTCTTTTGGAAGAGACATAAGCTGCTCGGACGATGAGGCTATTGCTTATTGTCTGTTTTTTTTTTCTTTTTTTTTTACGACTCTATCGGAATTTGAATCTCTGGTAAAGACAAAGTTCTATCCATGAATGAATTGGAAAGAAACAGTCAAACAAGACTTAGTACCCAATGAGGAATGAACACGAATGGGTATTTTCTCCTTTGTTTTGAGAGGAGAAACTAAAGCAACCTTCTTCCACGAGGAATGATCTCAGTGGGGAACTGGAGAAACAAAAGATATTCTTTCTGCTTATGGGTGACAACCTACTGGAGAGATGACACGCCCATACTTGTTTCCTTCTTTTTTTGCTTTTCTTTTTTTCTTTTTTTTTGGGATAGATATATCCTGAACAAATGATTTTAAGCAGACATTAAATATGTATGAATGATGAATGTTATGAATGTAGCATGCATGTTAACAATACTGACAGACAAAGAAATGTATACTGGAGAAGGACCGACGTCGCAATACAACCAGATACTTGGCAAATGTTTTTCAACACGGGTGATGAATGGTGTTGCGTGCTTTCAACTTCTCTGGGGAAGATGAGCATCTTTTCTTATTGAGATGGAAGAACCTTTTCACTGGAGATAGAAAATCTTCGTTACTGGGGATAAAAGACCTTCTTCAATGGGGATAGAAGAGCTTCTTCACTGGGGATAGAAGAGCTTCTTTACCTCGAGGGATAATTGCTTCATGAATTCTTTTCTGGGACAAGAATACCGCTGTCTCAACAATTTTTCAGGGAGAATCCTTTTGTTCATCCTATGGAGACGACTGCTGATGTTCCTTCCGTTGTTCACAACTCAAAGGAAAATTTCGCTTTTATTTTGAAAAAGAAAAGTGAAGTAAATTCATTTAAAACTTATTTTTCTTTTTTTGTTTCAAAAGTGAATAACACAATTAAAGCGTCATTTTGAAAGCTAAAAGAAATTAGAGATTGCAAACAAAGGGCACAAGGCTCAAATTTATTTAAGAGGATGGTAATCAGCTAAAGGCGTGATTCCATGGAGTATTTACAAAAGTTGGAAATGGTAATTATGCGGAAAAGGCTACATTGAAAGCAATAACCACTATTCCCATAACAACTTTGAGTTCCAACTGTGCTTGTCGCTTCAGATTGGCGATGATTTGATTGAAGATCCTTTGATGAAGTACAGACTCCTCAGGTGACGAAGTACGGACTGATGCAGTTACTTTGTCATAAATCCCTAATTTTTGCCTAGATTGCCCTTTCAGGTTTTCAATCTACCAGGATGAATTTTTTCTGTTTATTGTCTCTAATTTTTGCCTGGACCGCCCTTTCAGGTTTTCAGTCCACCGAGACGCTCATTTTTGCCTAAGTCGCCCTTTGCGGGTTTTCAACTTACCGAGCTGTTCTTTTGTATTTTTTAGACAAAGTATTTCTTGACTGCATCAGCATTCACAGGATGTGGGAGTTCATCACCATCCATGGTTGCAAGAGTCATGGCGCCGCCAGAAAATGTTCTTTTGACAACATACGGGCCTTCGTAATTAGGAGACCATTTGCCCCTAGAATCTGGTTGAAAAGACAAGATCTTTTTAAGCACGAGGTTGCCTTCTTGAAATTCACGAGGTCGAACCTTTTTGTTGAAGGCTTGTTTCATCCTTGCTTGGTACAACTGTCCATGGCATAGAGCAGTCATACGTTTTTCTTCGATTAAGTTCAACTGATCGTATCTGCTTTGACACCATTCAGCCTCTGATAACTTAGTCTCCATGAGGACTCTTATTGATGGGATTTCAACTTCTACGGGGAGTACAGCTTCCATGCCGTATACTAGAGAAAAGGGAGTTGCCCCTGTTGAAGTACGCACTGAAGTACGGTACCCATGTAAAGCAAATGGCAGCATTTCATGCCAGTCTTTGTAAGTGACGACCATTTTCTGGACGATCTTCTTAATGTTCTTGTTAGCGGCTTCGACGGCGCCATTCATTTTTGGTCTGTAAGGAGAAGAGTTATGATGCTCAATCTTGAATTCCTCACACAATTCTTTCATCATTTTGTTGTTCAAGTTTGAACCATTGTCAGTAATGATCTTGCTGGGAATACCATATCGGCAAATGATGTTATTCTTGATAAACCTCACAACCACTTGTCTTGTAACATTGGCGTAAGATGCTGCTTCGACCCATTTGGTGAAGTAATCAATAGCTACCAGGATGAAACAATGACCGTTTGAAGCTTTAGGTTCGATCATTCCAATCATGTCGATACCCCACATGGAAAAAGGCCACGGAGATGAGAGAACGTTGAGTAGAGTCGGTGGCACATGGATCTTATCTGCGTAGATCTGGCACTTGTGACATCTCTTCACGTGTTTATAACAATCAGATTCCATTGTCAACCAATAGTAACCTGCTCTTAAGATCTTTTTGGACATTGCATGCCCGTTTGAATGAGTTCCAAAGGACCCTTCATGCACTTCATGCATTAACATGTCTGCTTCGTGTCTATCCATGCATCTGAGCAAAACCATGTCGAAATTTCTTTTGTATAGCACATCTCCGTTCAGGAAGAAACTGCCAGAAAGTCTCCTTAGAGTTTTCTTATCTTTGTTTGATGCCCCAAGCGGGTACTCTTGAGTTTGAAGGAAGCGTTTGATGTCGTGGAACCACGGTTTATCATCGATGACTGCTTCAGTTGCAAACACATAGGCGGGCCTTTCAAGGCGTGTAATTCTGACTGTAGGCACATCATTCCAGTGATTGACTTTGAACATGGAAGATAGAGTAGCCAAGGCGTCTGCCATTCGATTCTGATCTCGAGGTATATGATGCAACTCAACCTTGTTGAAGAAAGTCAACAGACGTCTTGCATAATCTCTGTAAGGAATCAAGCCAGGGTGGTAAGTTTCCCATTTGTCTTTGATTTGGTTGATCACAAGGGCTGAATCTCCATATATGTCTAGGATTTTGATCCTTAAGTCAATGGCTTCTTCGAGACCCATGATACAAGCTTCATATTCTGCGATATTGTTGGTACAATCAAACAGTAGTCTGGCGGAGAACGGGATATGAGTACCCTTGGGAGTGATGATGATTGCCCCAATTCCATTGCCAAAAGCGTTTACTGCTCCATCGAAAATTAGGCCCCATCTTGATCCAGGCTCAGGACCTTCTTCAGGTAACGGTTCGTCACAATCTTTCATCTTCAAGTACATGACATCTTCATCAGGAAAGTCAAACTCGAGAGATTGATATTCATTAATTGGTTGATGAGCCAAGTGATCGGCGAGAATGCTTCCTTTGACTGCTTTTTGAGCACGGTATTCAATGTCATATTCGGATAACAGCATTTGCCACCGGGCAATCCTTCCTGTTAAGGCAGGCTTTTCAAAGACATACTTGATCGGATCCATTTTGGAGATTAACCAAGTAGTATTGTTGATCATGTATTGGCGGAGACGTTTTGAAGCCCAAGCCAAAGCACAACATGTTTTTTCGAGCATGGAGTAACGAGACTCACAGTCTGTGAATTTCTTACTCAGGTAATAGATGGCATGCTCCTTCTTAGCGGTTTCATCTTGTTGTCCAAGCATACAACCCATGGATTCTTCCAACACAGTAAGGTACATGATTAATGGTCTTCCTTCAACTGGAGGAATCAATATTGGTGGTTCTAACAGGTACTCTTTGATACTGTCGAACGCTTTCTGGCAATCTTCAGTCCATACAACCCCTTGATCTTTGCGGAGAAGCTTGAAAATTGGCCCACAAGTAGCAGTCATTTGAGAGATAAATCTGGAGATATAGTTCAATCGTCCGAGAAATCCTCTTACTTGTTTTTCAGTCTTTGGTGCAGGCATCTCTTGAATAGCTCTGACTTTGTCGGGATCTACTTCAATACCTCTTTGGCTGACAATGAAACCCAAGAGTTTTCCAGATCTAACCCCAAAAGTACATTTGTTAGGATTCAAGCGAAGCTGATATTTCCTTAGTCGTTGAAACAACTTCAAAAGGTATTCAATATGTTCTTCTTCTGTGCTGGACTTGGCTATCATGTCGTCCACATAAACTTCAATTTCTTTATGCATCATGTCATGAAAGAGAGTAGTCATTGCCCTTTGGTAAGTTGCGCCTGCATTCTTCAATCCAAACGGCATTACTTTGTAGCAAAAGGTACCCCATGGGGTGATGAAAGATGTCTTCTCCATGTCTTCGGGAGCCATCTTGATCTGATTATAACCGGAGAACCCGTCCATGAAGGAAAAGACATTGAACTTAGCGGTGTTATCAACCAGCATGTCAATATGTGGTAATGGAAAGTCATCTTTTGGACTGGCCTTATTCAAGTCACGGTAGTCAACACACATTCTGACTTTGCCATCTTTCTTCGGAACTGGCACTATGTTGGCCAACCATTGAGGATATTCTGAGGTGACAAGAAAACCTGCGTCGAGCTGTTTTTGAACTTCCACTTTGATCTTGTTAGCCATATCAGGGTGAGTCCTTCGCAATTTCTGCTTAACTGGCGGACATTCTGGCTTCAATGGCAAGTAATGCTGAACAATATTGGTATCCAACCCAGGCATGTCTTGGTAGGACCAGGCAAACACGTCAACATATTCTTTGAGAAGGTCTGTCAACTTACTCTTGATATCAGCATCAAGCAGCGATCCAATGGTCACTTCTTTTTTGTATTCTTCAGAACCCAAGTTGATCTTTTCTAGAGGCTCTTTGTGAGGCAGAATGGCTCTTTCCTCGTGCTTAAGTAATCGAGAGATCTCGTCCGGGATCTCCTCTTCTTCCTCTTCTTCGGCTTCGAACACAGGAAACTCAAAGTTGGGAGAGGGCATAGGGTTATTGCATTCAATGGGTTTATCAATAGTAAATCTGCACATGTGATTTATATCTATTTCAGAAAATTTATGAATGCAGGAGTGTATGCAGATTTTTTTGGAAAAGTTTTTTTTTTTTTTTTTTTTGGTTTTTTAGGATTACCATTTCCAGAAAAAAGCAAAAATAAAACATATAATGTAGGGAATTCAAAATGACACTTTATTTATGATTCATCTTTGAAACAAAGCCCTAAACACAAACTCATTTGTCTTGGGCAGGACAAAGAGGGAAACTTTTAAAACAAAGCCCTATACACAAAGTTATTTGGGCGGAACATTTAAAAGCAAAGCCCTATAAAACATCTCTCTGCTTTGGGCAAGGCAGGAGGTCAAAATAACAGCGAGGTGATTACTTTGAGCGGCGAACAACATTCGGAACGTCGACAGCTTTCCAGTAGCAACGAACTCCTCTGTGCATTATGTATTCAGGAAAATTCTCCTCAGAATTATCTCCAGTATTGACATTGACCGCTGGTCGAGCAGGATTTGAAGGTCCTGGTTTGTCAACCTTGTTCTTTGTAGAGTTGAAACGGTCTTCTTCCACCTCTTGAAGAGCATAAGACGAGTCACAGTCTTCAGAATTTTCAGGATGTATTTCCCAGTCTTCAGGATGAAGAGACTCATTGTCAGCGACACTTTCTGAGTCAGTTGCGGGACCATCTTCCCCTTCATCTTCAAAAATGGCATTTATGTGATGGTAACCATCTTCAGGATCGTTAATCTTGGCAGATGCATTGGATCCGAAATCTTCAGTAATTTCAGGCTGCTGAGAAAATTGACAGGGCTGATAAACCTCTTCTGGTTGACTATCATATTCAAAGGAATCTCCCCATCCAGTTGGTTGGATGTCCTGAATCGCAATCTTGTAACTTTCAGGTGCAGTGTATTTCACCATATAATCAAATTTTCCACTTGGTTGTCCCAAGGTATCCCAAATTTCTGCAGGAATAGGCTCAGTTTCTTTGCCTTTGGATTTCTGTGACGGAGGATATGGTTCTTCCTGAGATATATATCCCGAGTCATTGAGATAACACTTCCATTCTTCTTCAGTATCAGGTAGACCTTCTTCGATACATTCTTCGATAAGGACATTAACCTCTTGAGGAATTGGGTTAAGGAATCCTCCACTAATAAATGTTTCTTTGATCGGTCGAAGGGTTTCGTCCTTCTTGGTGCAGTTTGAGAATGTTGGTGAACATCCGAGTCCTGCTCTAGTTTCATTCTTGGTCGGGATCACAACTTGCCCCCCAGCCAGTAGTAGTTCCATCTTTCACTACTTTCACTGCCTCTTTGTAAGAAGAGATCGATGCTTTCTTCTTGGAAGATTCGTCTTCTAAAGAGAGACCTTGGAACTGAGTTCCTTCCACATCATCAGCACTTATGAAAGAGAAATTGGATAAATGGCTCACCATCAAGGCTTGTTCTCCACTTATTGTTACCAATTTTCCATTTGTTACAAATTTTAACTTTTGGTGAAGCGTAGAAGTTACTGCCCCTGCTTCATGGATCCATGGTCGTCCTAACAGACAGCTATAAGCAGCTTGTATGTCCATGACCTGGAAGATGATTTGGAACGTATGTGGACCAATTGTCATGGGAAGGTTGACTTCGCCGATAACAGATTTTCGCGATCCATCAAATGCTTTGACTACTACACCACTGAATTTCATAGGCATTCCTTGGTAAGACAAGCGAGCAAGAGTTGTCTTTGGCATCACATTCAAGGAAGATCCGGTGTCTACCAGCACATTGGACAAAGAGTCTGACTGACAATTCATAGAAATGTGCAAAGCAAGATTGTGATTTTTACCCTCCTCGGGGAGTTCTTCATCACAGAAGCTTAAATTGTTACAAGCTGTTATGTTGGCTATTATCCCATCAAAGTGATCAACAGTCACATCATGATCGACAAAAGCTTGATCCAAGACCTTCATCAGGGCTTCCCTGTGGGCTTCTGAGTTTAAAAGCAATGAAAGTATTGAGATCTTCGAAGGAGTCTGCATAAGCTGATCCACAATCTTGTATTCACTTCTTTTGATAAGTTTCAAAATTTCATCAAAGTCAGGATTGACATTGGTTCCACTGGACTGACCAACATCAGTGTTTGTATTACTAACAGGAGTTTCCACAGGATTCCCTACTGGTGCATTGACAGGATTTCGCCCGGTTGCAGGAGCAACAGGCTGCTTTGGAGGTAGCGGAGTATACACACGTCCACTTCTTGTTACACGACTTACATCAGCAATGTTTACAACAGATGAGAGAGTAGGTAAAGGAACTTCTTGTCCATCCCTTATCATTGTGGCATTGTAATTGTATGGAACTGCCTTGTCAGAGTTATAAGGAACAGGTCCAGGTAGACAAATGATCAAAGGAGCAATAGGAACTTTCGGCTTGTTGTAAGTAACTTCCATGCGCTCAGGCATGTGTTGAAAGTATTTGTGGGTAAATATTTTCTGTAATATATCGTATCCACAGGGATTGGTTAATATCACTGCCGTTCTATAGTTGTTTATTTTGAGTGAAGAAATTTGGTTTGGTTTGTTTTATACTAATAATAATATCAAAAGCAAATAATAAAATAAAAGCAAGTAAAGGACTTTGTGTTAACAATTAAAGAAAGATGTTGAGTCTTTAGGGTTCATCAACCTAATCCTATACAATTATCAATTAATTCTCAATAGAACAATCCTTGGAATCATTATCTTCACTTATCCTCAAATAAGATTCCATGTCTGCAAATCAAATTAGATGACTTTTACCGATATGAGATTCGATCTCTCCAAATCACAATAACGATAATAGTAATTAAGAACGATAATTATGAAAACCCAATTACAATTCCATCTCTGCAAATTGCAATTGAATCAATATAGTAACCTAGGGCAAAAGTTAAATCCTTTCTTTCGATCAAAGATTCAACAATGATGTAAATTAAAAGCAAGGTTTCTTATTGATAATAAATCCAAACAATTGTTCACAGGAATTAATCAATGGTAATGTATATTCATAGGTTAACTACTACCTTAGACTCAACAAGAGGGATTTAGCTCTCCATAGACATGAAGAACATACAAAGATTAATGGAAGAATTCATCTTCATCAAAGGAATGTCTTCGCTTGATAGAGAATTGGTCTTCAATTGATGATTGTGGCTGCACCTTCAGATTGCTCTCCTAATTTCGCTCTTCACAAAAGTTCTCTTTCTCTTGGAAGCTAGGGCTTTTAAATAGAAGTTTTGGGCTTTTAACGCCGAGGCCGCGGCGCGGCAACGGGCTGGCGCGGCGCGCCTCTCAAACAGAAGTATTTTCGCGGCGCGCCTAGGAACTCTCGCGGCGCGCCCTTTGCACTTTCCATCTTTTTCTTCAGCCTTTGAGACTTCCAGCTTTCTTTCCTCCTCATATTCTTCTTAAGTTCTTATTCAGCTCAAAACCTGCAACAATAACACCCACAAGTGATTCGATTTGCTTTACACATGAACTAAACTTATTCAGTTCAATTCTTAATAAAAACCTATGGATTCATCACATTTTTGCATTGGTTTAGAGAAGAAATCACTTATATTAACACATGAATTTACCATTAATTTACTCCTAACAAACTCTCCCCAACTTAGAGTTTTGTTTGTCCCTAAACAAAATTACTCACCTCCAGCAAAGTTTACTGACAATCAAGCAACAAGTTTTTCAAAAAGGGTTTTCTCAAGTGGTTCGATCCAGTAACTAAGTCAAATACTCCTCTTCTACCTGCAAACTCAGAATATACACATGAAACAAACGTTGAAAGCAAATTACCTCCAGAAGTTCAAAACACTACACAATTGTAATTGAATCAGCACTAATCACTCTCATCAAAAAGTATGATGAATAAAAGAGGGGTTAAACACTCATCCAAACAATTAAATCAACAAAGATCCATATCATACGTTCACCAAATTGCTCGCATCAAGTCTTGTGGAATCTGAGAATCAGAAGGTCTTTCTATGGTTGTAATGTGGTTTAGATTCAAAGAAAAGAAGATAATCAAGGGTTGTTCCTAATATAGGGAAGCATCCAATTCCTAACTTATTTCTTTTTCTCTAAAACTCTACTTCCTTTACCTGTCCATCTTTTTTCATTCGTAGCTTGTTTTTTTCTTTTTCACTTTGTTTTTTTCAGCAACCGTTATATTCTAACGTTGTTACTTCTCTCTTTTTTTTTTCAAGCTACGACTTCTTTTATCTTTCACCGATTACCATAAGTACTTACTCTTATTTTGAATGTGACTCTCCCCAACTTGGAGATCAACCTGTATTCAGATTATATGAATGCTCCCCTACTTTCTAAAAAGGTCAAAGAGAAAACACATCACCAAATTTTATGGTTGATGGTCCAAAACAAAACTTTTTATTGAGATCAAACTCACCAGCTATTTCCTTGGTGCATATTATGATACTTACCTTGACCTCAGGCCCAAAGAATGGTTAGCAAAGGATCACACTCTCACAGAAGCAAATAATTTTTACGGTGGAGTCGGCTCAAAGAACTCTCAAATTCAAACAATTGCCTAAATCACTTCCACAGATTTCCACAGACGATGCAACAACCGGTTTAGCATGATACAAACAAGTCAAAGCAATTGATGGTCTCCTGCATATAGTAAACAATGGAAAGCTTTCCTCACAATGGTTAAGGCTAAGCCGATCCAACAAACAATGTACCATAAAGAACTTCTGACAGTATTTACTAACACCTTAAGTTTCATTGCACACATTAAGAGTTTGAGTTCAAAAATTCATACCTGCTTTGTTACTTATTGAAAAAGAAAGTGAAAGTGAAAAATTTTTTGAACATTCACTTCCTACCACTTTTCATACATGTTGCTTCCTTGTTGATACTTCGCTTGAGATTCTCGCTTTGTTATGGGACTACTTACTCTAACTGGGCGTACATAACCGACATAAAAGCATAAAATTGAAAAAAAAAAAAAAAAAAAAAAAAAAAAAAATGCAAAAGAGTAAATCCACCCCCAAACTTGAACTAAACATTGACCTCAATGTTTCAGGACAAGCCCGGGAGGGTTGACTCACAGAGGGTATTGCAATATCAATTGCCTCTTCCTAGCTCTCACCAGAAAGGTTCCCTTATTATTTCCTGAAATAAAATAGACAAAAATAAAACATTAGAAGTGTGGGTTACCTCCCACAAAGTGCTTCGTTTAACGTCGCATGGCTCGACGGTCCATTACCCCTTGTTTTATGGAGGGTGTTTCCTTTTCCAACACTCGCTACTTTGTACTTCCATACCCACAAACTCATGAAGATAAAAAGCCTGGATAGCTTTTCTCTTCACTTTATCTTCCCCATTCTTATCACTCTCCTTAGCCCTCTTAGGACTTTTGACATCATCATATTTTAGTCTCATTGGAGAAGATATGTTAGAGACTTTTTCTTGGAGTTTTTTTAGCTTTTTGCCTTCTTGTGCACCTTCCGGTGTACCAGTTGAATTTTTCTCATTTACCCCTGACCTATGTTTCTTGACTCCTAACATCTTCAAGGTTACTTCTTCATCAAATGATTTTAGCGTTAGCGTCCCCTTTTCAATGTCAAAATTACAGCGTCCTGTCGACAAAAAGGGTCTCCCAAGAAGGATCGGAGTTTCTTCATCTTCCGGAATGTCCATGATGTGGAAGTCAACAGGAAAAACAAACTTATCAACTTCTACTAGTACATCTTCCGCTATTCCATAAGATTTCTTAGTAGTGTGATCGGCGAACCGTAATTGCGACTTACTTTCACTAATCTTGTCTAATTCAAGCTTTTTGAAAATGGATAAAGGCATTAAACTCACACTAGAGCCAGAGTCGAGAAGTACCTTTTTAAATGATATATTCTTGATAGTGCATGGTATTGCCACCGCCCCAGGGTCTTTTCTCTTAATTGGGATCTTTCTTGCTGCAGCGACTATACTACACTTCTCGATTGCAATTTTTGGTTCTCCTTCTAGTGGTCTTTTTTTCACCGACACCTCTTTCATAAATTTCTTATACACAGGCACGTGTTCCAGTGCTTCAAAGAAAGATAAATTCACTTCTAACTTTTTGAACAAGGACGTAAACTTCCGAATGTCTTTCTCTTTTGAATCCTTCTTTGTCAGTCGTAAAAGGAGGGGTGGTTCAATCACTTGTTCAACATCTTTCTTATTTTTTTCTTCAACTGGTTTCATTGGTAGTGTTACAACCTCTGGCTCTTTTAGGTTCTCTCTTATTTCCAGATCGACCTCCATCGCTATAGGGTCACCTAGCTCCTCTTTCTCTTTTTCCGATTCTAAACCCTTTTGACTCCTTGTTGTAACAGCATTAATTTTCTCTTGGTCTTGCGGTTTTTTCACGGTTGAGTTTGGCAAGGCTCCTTGTGTTTGTAGAGTAAGCTGATGTGTTATTTGCCCCACTTGAGTTTGCAGATTTTTAATTGCAGCTTCCTGGTTCTTCTGATTTATCACTGATGTTTGAATGAATTGATTCACTGTCTCCTCTAACTTGGATTGTCCTCCTTGCTGTTGTTGTGGTGGTTGAGTGTATGGTTGGAATGCTTGTTGTTGATACCCTTGATTCGGTGGCCTTTGTTGGTACCCTTGATTGTTATATCTTGGTGGATAACCTTGTTGGTATGGCTGATTCTGATATTGATTCTGCCTTTGTCCTTGGTTATTGTTCATGTAGTTCACTTCTTCTTCTTGCACTGGTGGACAGAATCCTGTTTGATGATCTCCCTTGCACAATTCGCATTTAGCAACTTGATATGAATTAGATACCCAGTTCAGCTCCTTGATCTGTTGTGGTAATTTAGACATTTGTTGTGTCAAAAGTTCAACTTGTGAAGTTAGCAATTTGTTCTGAGCAAGTAGAGCATCACTGTTGTTCAACTCTAACATTCCGGGTTTCTTATCTCTTACCGTTCGATCATGATTGCCTTGACGATCATTTAGAGCCATTCGCTCTATTATCTGAGTAGCTTCTTCAGGTGTTTTGGACATGAGAGAACCACCAGCTGTGGCGTCCAAAAGTGTCTTGTTTGTAGCTGTGAGACCGTTACGGAACATATGGATTTGGTCAACGTCTGAAAAACCGTGTCCTTTGCACTTTCTCAACATAGCTTTATACCTTTCCCATGCTTCATTCAAAGATTCATTACTACCTTGAGAAAATACTGCTATTGCTGTTTTTGCTTCGAAGAATCGGTTTTGAGAGTAAAACCTTTCCAGAAATTTTTCTTCCAATGTGTTCCAATTTGTCATCACTACCTCGGGTTGATCCAGATACCAATCCTTTGCCTTAGATAGCAAAGAGTGTGGGAACAACCTCTTAAATAATGCTTCCTCATCAGCTTGAGCGACACCCGTAGTACCCGCTAACTCATAGAATCGAGTAAGATGCGTGTACGGGTCTTCATGGTCCAATCCGGCGAAAGGACTTGCACAAATCAATTGTATGATGCCGGTCTTCAGTTCTGTCGGTCGCCCGTTGGCGGCAGTTCTCGCGAACTGAGGATTGAGTCTTGGACTATTAGCACATGGACCATTAGCAGCCATGTTGCCAACAGTAGGTTGTATAAAAACTTCCGGTTCTTCCTCCGTGAATAGTTCGTGAAAGAAGAATCCTTCTTGCGACTCGTCAATGGTTTCGAGTTGTTGTTGTTGTGACGATGTCGCGGTTGCGTTGTCTCTTGCTTTTGCTATGTTCGCTCTTTTTCGTGCTTTGCTATTTAACCTCCTAGCGGTCCTTTCGATCTCGGGATCAAAAAGAAGTTGATCGCTAGAAACTTTGTTGCGCATACACAATCTTCTGCAAAACTAGCAAACATGTGAAACAACCAAATAGAGAAAATAAAAATTAACTCAAAATAAGAACTATTGCAATGCATGCAATATTGACACCAATCCCCGGCAACGGCGCCAATTTGTTGAAAGTATTTGTGGGTAAATATTTTCTGTAATATATCGTATCCACAGGGATTGGTTAATATCACTGCCGTTCTATAGTTGTTTATTTTGAGTGAAGAAATTTGGTTTGGTTTGTTTTATACTAATAATAATATCAAAAGCAAATAATAAAATAAAAGCAAGTAAAGGACTTTGTGTTAACAATTAAAGAAAGATGTTGAGTCTTTAGGGTTCATCAACCTAATCCTATACAATTATCAATTAATTCTCAATAGAACAATCCTTGGAATCATTATCTTCACTTATCCTCAAATAAGATTCCATGTCTGCAAATCAAATTAGATGACTTTTACCGATATGAGATTCGATCTCTCCAAATCACAATAACGATAATAGTAATTAAGAACGATAATTATGAAAACCCAATTACAATTCCATCTCTGCAAATTGCAATTGAATCAATATAGTAACCTAGGGCAAAAGTTAAATCCTTTCTTTCGATCAAAGATTCAACAATGATGTAAATTAAAAGCAAGGTTTCTTATTGATAATAAATCCAAACAATTGTTCACAGGAATTAATCAATGGTAATGTATATTCATAGGTTAACTACTACCTTAGACTCAACAAGAGGGATTTAGCTCTCCATAGACATGAAGAACATACAAAGATTAATGGAAGAATTCATCTTCATCAAAGGAATGTCTTCGCTTGATAGAGAATTGGTCTTCAATTGATGATTGTGGCTGCACCTTCAGATTGCTCTCCTAATTTCGCTCTTCACAAAAGTTCTCTTTCTCTTGGAAGCTAGGGCTTTTAAATAGAAGTTTTGGGCTTTTAACGCCGAGGCCGCGGCGCGGCAACGGGCTGGCGCGGCGCGCCTCTCAAACAGAAGTATTTTCGCGGCGCGCCTAGGAACTCTCGCGGCGCGCCCTTTGCACTTTCCATCTTTTTCTTCAGCCTTTGAGACTTCCAGCTTTCTTTCCTCCTCATATTCTTCTTAAGTTCTTATTCAGCTCAAAACCTGCAACAATAACACCCACAAGTGATTCGATTTGCTTTACACATGAACTAAACTTATTCAGTTCAATTCTTAATAAAAACCTATGGATTCATCACATTTTTGCATTGGTTTAGAGAAGAAATCACTTATATTAACACATGAATTTACCATTAATTTACTCCTAACAGCATGTTGAAATGAGGAACGATGACGTTAACTGTAGGCATTTCCGAGTTGATATCTGAGACTAAAAGCTCATGCGGATAACATCCTATCATGTTAACTTCATTTTCATCCCTATTTCTGTAGATCTCAATAGTACCATTATCTAGCAAAACTTGGAGATCTCTTCTCACAATTGAACACCCGTGAGGATCCACACAACATATTCTACAGGAACCGTATTGATGCTGGCGAAAATTCGGCCCCCGACAAAGAGTAGCGTGCATTTGTACCAAATCTGCTCTTGAGAAGTTGATATTATAGACTCGGTATTGGCCAGGACATCCATACACCATGTTTACAACATGCCCTCCATGATTGGGCAGCGGATTTGCTTGCACATTAGGATTCAAATTTCTGAAAGAGAGGAGATTAGACCTAACCAACCTCTGGACTTCATATTTCAAAGCTATGCAATGCTCAAGATCATGGCCAGGTGCTCCTTAATGATAAGGGCATGAGACCTCAGCTTTGTACCACCATGGGAGTCTCTCAGGTACTGGTGGTGGTGCTTTAGTTTGAACAAGACCTCTTTCAACCAAAGCAGGGTACAATTCTGTGTATGTCATTGGAATTGGATCAAACTGTGGAGCACTTTGTACTCGATTTTGATTATTGTTTAACTGCTGAGCCTGTGGTCGAGGCTGTTGTTGAAACTGCGGGGTAAATCCCGGATTCGGTGTTGTATTAACGACTGGTGTGATAGAAGCAACCTGTCGTTGACGATTGACATTTCCTCTTGGCCTCCCTTGGGATACCATGTCAACACTTTGTTCCTTCTTCTTTGGGAAACCACTTCCGAACTTTTTGGTTCCGCTTGAAGATCCACCTTCTTTAGTCAGACGTCCGGTTCGGACTCCTTCTTCTAGACGCATCCCCATGTTTACCATTTCGGTGAAATCACTTGGAGCACTAGCAATCATGCGTTCATAATAAAACGGACTGAGAGTATTCAAAAAGATCTTTGTCATCTCTTTTTCTTTTAGCGGTGGATTAATCTGAGCAGCAGTTTCTCTCCATCGTTGTGCATACTCTTTGAAAGCTTCATGGTCTTTCTGAGCCATGGATCGAAGCTGATCTCTGTCCGGAGCCATATCCGAGTTATACTTGTATTGTCGGACAAAGGCCTCACCCAGGTCATTGAATGTTCGAATATTAGTGCTATCCAAGCCTGTGTACCACTTCAGTGCGGCACCTGTCAAACTGTCTTGAAAGTAATGGATAAGCAACTGATGATTATCTGCATAAGTAGACATCTTTCTGGCATACATCACAAGATGGCTTTGTGGACAAGAACTACCTTTGTACTTTTCAAAGTCAGGGACCTTGAATTTAGCAGGTATTTGTACACTGGGAACCAAACATAGCTCCTGGGCATTCTTTCCAAACAAATATTTTCCACGAATAGCCTTGACTTCCAATTGAATCTTGTTAAACTGTTCTTGGAGATCTCCCACAAGACTTCGCTGATTTGTGCTATCACCCTGATCATGATAAATCTCATTGTCTCCGTAAGGGACAGTGTGAACCATAGGAGTCGGAATCGTCATAGTGGGTTGAGAAAGTGCCATAGTGACTTGAGAAAAAGTTACCCCCTGATTTGGAGTGAACTGTGAACTTTGTGCAGCAGGCGCTTCAGTTGTGGATGTTTGAACCCCAGAAACATTATGGCGGAAACCTGTACCAAAGCTGAAAGGCGTGCCCCAACCTTCTGGCATGGAGAAAGATGGAATGCCGAATGCAACTGTAGAAACTGGAGTAGTGACTTCAGATGTTACTGTTGCTTGACTGTTAGGTGGCGGCGGCTGATTCTGTGCGGCCATTAAGGAGTCAACCAGAGTAGTGAGACTTTCCAACTTTTCCTGAAGGGTGGTCACTGTACCACGAAGCTCAATATTCTCTTGTTCAGAGTGTTCCATTACTCTTCTTCTGCTTGAACGAGTATTATATCTGTGATCTGATTGCGAGCGCGGTCGAGAAACTTTGAGACGCGACAGCTTGACGATCTATTGGAGAAAGATCCAAAAGATGAGACTCTATACAACAGACTCGATATGCAGAATGATGTATGTAAAAAGAAATTTATGATTTTTCCAAATATTTTAAAGATTATTTCCTTGCAAACATTTGAACGCAAACAAATCTTTTATTCATTCATTCATTTTTTTTTATTATATTTTTTTTATTGCAATAATGGGAAATGTTACAACATTGGAGCGTAGCTCCTTACAAAAGCAAATGATAAATAAAAAAGCTAAACAAATCCTAAGCATCTTCATCAGACGAAGAACCAAATGCATTGTGCAGCTTGAGCTTCATGATTTCTTTCCCATAGTGAGCTTTCAATTCGGCCTTTTCAGCTCTCAGCTTGTCAACAACGTTCTTCCAATCATCAGGAGTCGGAGCGTTGCTTGTTGAACCTTCAAGATTTCTTTTGCTTTCTTTGATATACCTCTTGATTGCAGCGTCTTTCTGGCGAATCTTCTCATCTTTGCTCATGAGCCATCCATCTTGATAGTAGAGTGTTTCTTCATGATCTTTCACTCTTTTCTTCAACTTTCTATTTTCCACCTCAGTGCTACGAAACTTTTCTTCCCAAGCATCTTTTTCTGTCCTCATTTTAGTCAAAGTGTCCTGGTATTCTTCCATAGCTGGAATGTTGGGTCGTCGAGACACTGCAGGAAACATGGGTTTTTCATAAGCATAAGGCATTTGGAACTCTTTTGCTATTTTCTTTACCCAGCAGGTGTAGGCGTCCATGGCAATGCAATTTCTTTCCTCACCTTTTTCTTTCCATCGGACGTCGTACCAAGCTCTCATCATTCTTGCTTTCAACTATTTAGGATTATCCCCTTCTCGATAAAAGTAACCTTCTACTGAGGGACCAACAGGTTTAACTGAATTTGCATACCCGAGTTGTCGTCGGGCCAGGACCGGATTGTAGTTAATTCCTCCTTGTGTACCAATGAGGGGTACGTTGGCGAACTCTCCACAACTTTCAATGGTTTCTGTACCACAGCGAGCCAAGGTATACCAACGAATATCATTATTAGTAAGAGACATAAGTCTTCGAGGCCAACGCAAGCCTTCTCGGTTTTCTGTGAAAATAGGAGACTCAGGTAAGTGTGAAACAATCCATTTGAACAACAGAGGTGCACAACATACAATGATTCCACCGCCTTGGCGATTCCTATGATGGACAGAAAAATACATGTCACCAAGCAAAGTCGGAACAGGATTTCCATTCAAAAAGATTTTTATGGCGTTGATATCAACAAAGTTGTCGACATTGGGAAACAGAACCAACCCATAGATGAGCAAGGCTAGTATAGCTTCAAAAGCTATCATGCTACCAGTTTCGATGAAATCAAAGGCTTTCTTTATCAGGAAGTGTGAGGTTAAACCCGGGAGGTTTCCTTTGGTAGTCCAATTACTCTCTACTTCAGACTTTTTCATGTGGATACTTGCTGCAATGACGTGTGACTTAGGAATGGCTTCCAAACCATTGAAGGGTATTTTGTCAGACACAGGGATACCTAAAAGATTGGCATATTCTTCCAAGGTCGGTACCAACTGGTAGTCTGGAAAGGTGAAACACCGGTAGACGGGATCATAGAACTGAACCAGAGTTTTGAGAAGTCCTTCATCAACATGAGTGTTCAGGATAGGCAAAAGCTTTTCATAACTTTTCCTAAAATTAGAAGGATCTTGTACAGAAGATGCTAACTCTATCAGTCTTTCTACATCAGGCGCTTTGAAACCGTACTTTTTGGTATACCTTTTTTCCATAACCTAATCCTATAATGTTTGCAAAGAAAATTCTCTAAATTTTTGGAAAAATCATGTTTTTATGGAAAAAGATGGGTTTTTTAATGAATGTATGAATGCATGGATGCGTGGATGCCACATATTCAAACATGGTGAAACAAATATGGTAACGCAAACAGGGTAACGCGAACATGGTAACGCATACATGGTAACACAAACATGGTAACACAAACATGGTAACGCATAGGTTCAAAGGTCCAAAGTCACGAGCATGAGGTCAGAGAACCAAAAATGGGATAGATCTAGTTAATCACCTGCATGACATGTTCTACTGATACGTCAGAGTCTACATTTTTCTTTCGGATATTACCGGCCTTCCACAATTAAACTCATGAGCCAGTAATATTCTCAAGAAAAACTCGTCTGAGTGTGGTTCTCCGCATGACAACTAATCCAAGTCTTCACCTGAATAGTTTCTGCACCACAACCTAATAAGGCCAGGATGGGTTGGGGTTCTACGGTCTCTCAGCTTCTACAGTTCAATGAAAGTAATAATGTCTTCGCTACGAAACATGCTAAACATATATTACCAACAAGGAACCTCCACTGAGCGGAAGGATTCTCACGTGCGCCTGCACATGACTATACCCTCCACCTAATTTCTTATGTGTACTTAATCCGGGTTAGGATTTGTCCATAATGTATCACTTGTAACAGAACCACACAAGTAACAGAACAAGAACCACACATATAACAAAAAATGAAGTGAAGAATAAAGCAAATAGAAATAACCCTTCCTTTGGAAACAATAAAAAGATGGTCCCCAGTGAAGTCGCCATTTTTCTGTCGCGGGCGAAAAACCGTTTTGTTCCTCTTTTTTGTGGATGAGACACCTGATGCCTTCTTTGGGCTCGAGTGCTCATAAAAATGATTTTTCTTTGTTTCGACCAAACTTTTTATTATTTCCAAAGGAGGAAAAGGAAAAAAGCTGCAATAACCTAAAAGTGGGGGGGAGATCTTTGGGTAAGAGGGTTGGTTACACGAAGGGAAGGTATTAGTGAAGGATAGAAAAACACTTAGAAAGGGGGGGATTGAATAAGTGTGACTTTAAATCTTGGACAATAAAAATAAAATGCACAATTATTTTTATCCTGGTTCGCTGTTAACGAAGCTACTCCAGTCCACCCCCGCAGAGATGATTTACCTCAACTGAGGATTTAATCCACTAATCGCACGGATTACAATGGTTTTCCACTTAGCCGCAACTAAGTCTTCCAGAGTCTTCTGATCACAACTTGATCACTCCAGGAACAACTGCTTAGTTCACTCCTAAGACTTTTCTAGAGTCTACTGATCAACACGATCACTCTAGGCTTAGTTCACTCCTAAGACTTTCTGCTCAGCCAACTGCTAAGACTTTCTAGAGTATACTGATCAACCGATCACTCTAGTTCCTTACAACTTAATGTAATCAATTCAAGAGTTTACAAATGCTTCTTAAAAGCGATAATCACAACTGTGATATTTCTCTTACAGTTTAAGCTTAATCTCACTAAGATATTACAACAGCAATGTAGTGAGCTTTGATGAAGATGAAGATTCTGAGTTTAGATTTGAACAGAGTTTCAGCAAGCTAATTTGAATTGTATTGGTGCGAAAATCGTTAACCTTGCTTCTCATCAGAACTTCATATTTATAGGCGTTGAGAAGATGACCGTTGAATGCATTTAATGCTTTGCGTGTTCCGTACAGCTTCGCATTTAATGTTATACGCTTTTGTCAACTACCTCGAGCCTTGTTCACGCTGTGTCTACTGACGTAGCCTTTAGTAGCTTTAACGTTCCTTTTGTCAGTCAGCGTAGTCTGCCACGTGTACTTCCTTCTGATCTGATGTTTGTGAATGCGACGTTTGAATATCATCAGAGTCAAACAGCTTGGTGCATAGCATCTTCTGATCTTCTGACCTTGAAGTGCTTCTGAGCGTGATACCATCTTCTGATCTTCAGTGCTTCTGATCTCATGTTCTTCTGATGCTTCCATAGACCCATGTTCTGATTCTGCTTCGACCATCTTCTGATGTCTTGCCAGACCATGTTCTGATGTTGCATGCTGAACCATTTGAGACACAACTTCTGAGCGCTGAATTATGCGTACTCTTTATATATTTCCTGAAAGGGAAATTGCATTGGATTAGAGTACCATATTATCTTAAGCAAAATTCATATTATTGTTATCATCAAAACTAAGATAATTGATAAGAACAAATCTTGTTCTAACAATCTCCCCCTTTTTGATGATGACAAAAACATATATAAATGATATGAATTTGCGATCAGAAAGAGTAGACGGCAAAAGACAAATTACACAGCTATAGCATAAGCATATGAATATGTCTCCCCCTGAGATTAACAATCTCCCCCTGAGATAAATAATCTCCCCCTGAAATAAATACTCGAAGAACTTTAATAAAAGACTTCCCTGATTATTTCGGTAGAGACGATCATATAAGCTTCTGCCTTCAGAGAATTCATAGCTTCTGACTTCTGCTTCCATTGGACAGCTTCAGAACTTGAATTTCTTTAGATCCTTAGAACACTCACAGCTTCTGATTTCTGCTTCCATCGTGGACAGCTTCAGAACTTGAGTTTCTTTGATCTTCAGACCATTCACAGCTTCTGACTTCTGCTTCCATTCAGGACAGCTTCAGAACTTTGAATTTTCTGGATCTTCTAGAACATTCACATCTTCTGATTTCTGCTTCCCTCGGATAGCTTCAGAACTTTGAATGTCTACCAACATCACTTCATGCTAGATTTGTATCAGAACATTGTTGAATGTACCAGAGCATCATCAGAGCAACTCTACATCCTGAAATGTTACAGAACAAAAACTAAACGACAAAAGTCAGCATGAACGAGTTAGAACATAAAATGTATGTTTGATCACATTATATGTTTCAGAGCCATATAGGCTGAAATAATGTATCAGAGCAAATAATGTATCAGAGCCATAACATTATATGTATCAGAGCAAATAGAATTTTGTCAGAACAGGATAGACAATGATATTCAAATTCTATTATCAGTGCTTCTGATTCATTCTTCTTTCTTGCTTCTGATTTCTGAAGCTTGACAGCACTCAGCTTGCTTCAGTTTCCAAGAGCTTATTCCTTTTACAGAATAACACTTCTTATGGTTTTGCTTCTAGTGTTTGCTTCTGAAGATTCACTTCACTTCTTTGTACCTGCAAAACACTTAAACCATATAGAACTTGCAGTTCTTGTTAGTGAATGTGTGGGAGCCTTTACCAGCAACTGATAGATTTAATCAAATCATTTATCATTTATCTTTCTCCCCCTTTTTGTCATAACATCAAAAAGAATATTTAAAAAAAGATTCAGATGTATAAAACGACAAAAGAAAACAATTACTGGAATGTAAAACCCAAGGAAACTTTTCATTGATAATCAAAAGAGGATTACAAGACAGGAATGCAGAAAAACAGATGCAACAAGGAAAGGAAACTACAAAGACCAAAAGACTAAGATCCTAGCCTACGCAAAATCCGTGCCAGAACATCATGAATCCCGTCAGTGCTTGTAGCTTGCCTTGTCATGAAGGAACGAAACTCAGCATTGGCTGCTTCTTGCGCGTCCAAACGAGAAGCCAGCATAGCTTGATTCTGATGAAGAGTTTCCAAGGTCTCCATCAGAGCTGAGGTTTCACCAGAAGAAGAGGCACCAGTATTTCTGCCCAGAGGGACAGCAATCTCAGCAGGGTGATCTTCTGGAAGATCTTCAGCTTGTGCATCTCCCATTTCCTCATCTGAGTCTGACTCAGAAGGAGCCTTAGCATATTCTGGTTCAGGCAGCTCAGAAGTTCCATCTTCCAATGCTTGAAGAATAGCTGCTAGGTTTGTTGGAGGAGTAGGACCAGCAACTTCAGCACGATAAACCACTACTGGAAAGACCATGTGAGGTGCTTTTTCAGAAGGGTTCATTCTGAACCAGTTGAACAGCCACTGAAAATCTCCAGTCAGCACAGGAAACCAGAGCACAGAAGGCCGGGGTTTCCACACCACGATATCTCTGCAGAGATTTTCTTCTTCCAACTCATCTGCAGGTATCTTCTCTTCAAGAACGCTTCTGTTCCTGATGAGACAGTGATGGCTGCTCTCACCAACTTCCAACCGGAGACCACGAACACCAGGAGCTTCAGACATAATCCTTCTCTGAGTGTCTGTAGCTTTATCCAGAAAATCCTGACGAAAGGTATTCCAGAGGTTGTTTGTAGCATACTCATCCAGATGATTAAGGTGAGCAGCACCTAGAATCTCCAACCAGCCATTTACATCAGCATGTAAAAGCTCCAGATATGTTTGAGTGGTAGGGGTTGGAGGATTGACAGTGAACCTTGAGTCGGGAAGAACAACACTATAGGGATTAGGTGTTCTGGTGGGAAAAGGGTATGAGAGGGATGAAGAGTTATCTGAAGGAAGGGTTAAAGGAGAGGAGATATCAGATGGTGAAGAAGGTGGTTCCGAGAGGATGAATGAGGAGGAAGAGGTGGTGGAGGTCTTTGAAGAGGGAGGAGATTGACGAGAATCGTCAAGGGGTTGATATACTTTGAGAGGGTCATAGGAGATCCTAACTCTTTTAGGTTTGGTTTCTGGTTCAGCAGATGCCTTTCTCTTTTGTTTCCTATCATTGTCTTGATTCCCAGAGCTTGACGATGGATTCATGATGAACTTTCAGATATTGGAAATTGCTAGGGTTTATGATATGAAAAGAGAGAGATGAAAAAGAAACCGAATGCAGAGAGAGAGAAATATGAGAGGGAAAAGAAACGTTTGAAGAGTATAAAAAGAAAACTGAAAGAGAGTAAATGATGAAAAGCATTTAATGTTACGAGACATGAGGAGAGATAATAATGACAAAAGACGTGATTTGCACAGTTACCTAAGTAGACGTCCCCTCAACTGCACGCACGCTTGTCCAGGAATAGTGAACATGAGTTTGCCATCTGGACAGCCAGTTACAGCTGTTTTGCTTTTGTAGAGATTTTGAATCAACTTAGACACTGAAACGTTAGTAATAACTGAATCACAGTTTCTAATTGATTTCTATCAGAAAAAAAAATTCATATCAAAGGATACTTATACGAAGAATTTCTCATCTTCTCATTTTGAGCTTGTTTCTGAAGACCCAATTTGTACCAATTATATTGAATCCATCTGGTCTAGGAACAAGATCCCAAACATCATTCCTTGTAAACTGATTCAGTTCTTCTTGCATAGCAATTATCCAGTCTGGATCTTCTAGAGCATGATCAACAGAAGTTGGCTCGATCAAAGATACAAGACCTAATTGACAGTCTGCATTGTTCTTAAGGAATGCTCTTGTTCTGATTGGATCATCCTTCTTTCCAAGAATGACATCTTCTGAATGACCAGAGATGAGTCTGGATGATCTTCTGACAAATGGTTCTTCAGAAATGCTTAGATCCTCCAGAGAAGCTGATACTTGATCTTCCGATTCTTTGCTTCTGAGAGGTTGAGCTTCTGATGCGTTGCTTCTTGGCTCAACAACTTCTGATATGTCAATATCACAATCTGCAAAATTATCAACCTGCTTTGGTTTTTCAGAACCAAGCTTATCATCAAACCTGATATTGATTGATTCTTCTACAACCAATGTTTCAGTATTGTATACTCTGTAGCCTTTTGAGCGTTCAGAATATCCAAGAAGGAAACATTTTTGAGCTTTAGAATCAAACTTACCAAGATGATCTTTAGTGTTCAGAATAAAGCATACACATCCAAAAGGATGGAAATATGAAATGTTGGGCTTTCTATTCTTCCACAATTCATAAGGAGTCTTATTTAGAATAGGTCTGATAGAGATTCTATTCTGAATATAGCATGCAGTGTTTATTGCTTCTGCCCAGAAATGCTTAGCCATATTGGTTTCATTGATCATGGTTCTGGCCATTTCTTGAAGAGTCCTATTCTTTCGTTCTACAACCCCATTTTGCTGTGGAGTTCTAGGACAAGAGAAATCATGGGCAATACCATTTTCTTTGAAGAATTCTTCAAAGGATTTGTTCTCAAATTCACCACCATGATCACTTCTGACCTTTATGATTTTACACTCTTTTTCAGATTGAATCTGAATGCAGAAATCAAAGAACACTGAATGAGTCTCATCCTTGTGTTTCAAGAATTTTACCCATGTCCAGCGGCTATAATCATCTACGATGACTAATCCATATTTCTTTCCTCTGACAGATGCTGTTTTGACTGGTCCAAACAGATCAATGTGCAAGAGTTCTAATGGCCTTGAGGTAGAAACAACATTCTTAGACTTGAATGCAGGTTTGGAGAACTTGCCCTTCTGACATGCTTCACAAAGAGCATCTGATTGGAATTTCAGATTAGGAAGTCCTCTGACAAGATTCAGTTTGTTAATTTGAGAGATCTTTCTCAAACTAGCATGACCTAATCTCCTGTGCCAGACCCACTGCTCTTCAGAAACAGACATAAGACAAGTCACCTTCTGACTCATAAGATCTTGCAGATCTGTCTTATAAATGTTGTTCTTCCTCTTGCCTGTAAATAGGATTGAGCCATCCTTCTGATTTACAGCCTTGCAAGACTCTTGATTAAAGATTATATCATAACCATTGTCACTTAATTGACTGATAGATAAAAGGTTATGTGTTAATCCTTCTACAAGAAGTACATTAGAGATGGAAGGAGAGTTACCAGATTTTATAGTTCCAGAACCAATTATCTTGCCCTTCTGATCTCCTCCGAACTTGACTTCTCCTCCAGACTTAAGTACCAGGTCTTGGAACATAGACCTTCTTCCTGTCATGTGTCGCGAGCATCCAGAATCCAGGTACCATGACATGTTGTGCTTTGTCCTTCTTGCAGCCAAGGATATCTACAATAGGAATAATCTTATCCTTAGGTACCCACATTTTCTTGGGTCCTTTCTTGTTAGATTTTCTCAAGTTCTGTTTGAACTTGGATTTAACATTGTAAGCAATAGGAGGAACAGCATGATAATTCTTAATGTGAGTTTCATGATATTTCCTAGGTTGTGTCACATGCTTCTTAGTGTGTGTAATGTAAAAACTTTGTGCATGTGAAGTGTGCCTAATATCATGAGAGTGGCCATACTTGAACTGATCATACAATGGCTTGTATGTGAGTTTCATTTCATCAACAGGTTCAAGTTTGTATGGGGTTTCACCCTCATACCCAATGCCAACTCTTTTGTTTCCCGACACAGCATATATCATAGAAGCTAGCTGACTTCTGCCAATACTTCTAGATAGGAACTTCCTGAAACTTAAATCATATTCCTTCAGAATATGGTTTAGACTGGGAGTGGATTTTTCTGAATCAGAAGGAGATCCAACATTATTGGATAGTTTTAAAAGTTTTTCTTTTAATTCAGAATTCTCCAATTCAAGCCTCTTTGTTTCAAATTCAAATGGCTTTTTCAGCTTTTTGTATTTAATACAAATCTGAGACTTGGATTCCAGAAGTTCAGTTAATCCGGAAACTAACTCATCTCTAGTAAGTTCAGAAAATACCTCTTCAGAATCTGATTCTGATGTAGATTCTGATCCGTCATCTTCTGTCGCCATCAGCGCACAGTTGGCCTGCTCATCTTCTGAATCATCTTCTGACTCATCCCAGGTTGCCATAAGACCTTTCTTCTTATGAAACTTTTTCTTGGGACTTTCCTTCTGAAGATTTGGACATTCATTCTTGTAGTGTCCAGGCTCATTGCATTCATAGCACATGACCTTCTTCTTGTCAAATCTTCTTTCATCAGAAGATTCTCCACGTTCAAATTTCCTTGAACTTCTGAAGCCTCTGAACTTCCTTTGCTTGGTTTTCCAGAGTTGATTTAGCCTTCTGGAAATCATGGACAGTTCATTTTCTTCTTCAGATTCTGATTCTTCAGGATCTTCTTCTCTAGCCTGAAAAGCGTTAGTGCATTTCTTGATATTAGATTTTAATGCAATAGTCTTACCTTTCTTTTGAGGCTCATTTGCGTCCAGCTCAATTTCATGACTTCTCAAGGCGCTGATAAGCTCTTCCAGAGAAACTTCATTCAGATTCTTCGCAATCTTGAATGCAGTCACCATCGGACCCCATCTTCTGGGTAAGCTTCTGATGATCTTCTTTACATGATCAGCCTTGGTGTATCCTTTGTCAAGAACTCTCAATCCAGCAGTCAGAGTTTGAAATCTCGAAAACATCTTTTCAATGTCTTCATCATCCTCCATCTTGAAGGCTTCATACTTCTGGATTAAGGCAAGAGCTTTTGTCTCCTTGACTTGAGCATTTCCTTCATGAGTCATTTTCAAGGACTCATATATGTCATAGGCCGTTTCCCTGTTAGATATCTTCTCATACTCAGCATGAGAGATAGCATTCAGCAAAACAGTTCTACATTTATGATGATTCCTGAAAAGCTTCTTTTGGTCATCATTCATTTCTTGCCTTGACAGCTTCACGCCTCTGGCATTTACTGGATGTTTGTAACCATCCATCAGAAGATCCCATAGATCACCATCTAGACCCAGAAAGTAACTTTCCAGTTTATCTTTCCAGTATTCAAAGTTTTCACCATCAAATACCGGCGGTCTAGTATAACCATTGTTACCGTTGTATTGCTCAGCAGAGCCAGATGTAGATGTAATCTTTTCACTTTCATCAACCATCTTTTAAATGAAGCGTTTTTCTCTTCCTGAATCTTTTCTAAACACGGTTAAGTGCTTGCACCTTAGAACCGGCGCTCTGATGCCAATTGAAGGATAGAAAAACACTTAGAAAGGGGGGGATTGAATAAGTGTGACTTTAAATCTTGGACAATAAAAATAAAATGCACAATTATTTTTATCCTGGTTCGCTGTTAACGAAGCTACTCCAGTCCACCCCCGCAGAGATGATTTACCTCAACTGAGGATTTAATCCACTAATCGCACGGATTACAATGGTTTTCCACTTAGCCGCAACTAAGTCTTCCAGAGTCTTCTGATCACAACTTGATCACTCCAGGAACAACTGCTTAGTTCACTCCTAAGACTTTTCTAGAGTCTACTGATCAACACGATCACTCTAGGCTTAGTTCACTCCTAAGACTTTCTGCTCAGCCAACTGCTAAGACTTTCTAGAGTATACTGATCAACCGATCACTCTAGTTCCTTACAACTTAATGTAATCAATTCAAGAGTTTACAAATGCTTCTTAAAAGCGATAATCACAACTGTGATATTTCTCTTACAGTTTAAGCTTAATCTCACTAAGATATTACAACAGCAATGTAGTGAGCTTTGATGAAGATGAAGATTCTGAGTTTAGATTTGAACAGAGTTTCAGCAAGCTAATTTGAATTGTATTGGTGCGAAAATCGTTAACCTTGCTTCTCATCAGAACTTCATATTTATAGGCGTTGAGAAGATGACCGTTGAATGCATTTAATGCTTTGCGTGTTCCGTACAGCTTCGCATTTAATGTTATACGCTTTTGTCAACTACCTCGAGCCTTGTTCACGCTGTGTCTACTGACGTAGCCTTTAGTAGCTTTAACGTTCCTTTTGTCAGTCAGCGTAGTCTGCCACGTGTACTTCCTTCTGATCTGATG
This sequence comes from Vicia villosa, assembly GCF_029867415.1. Lineage (NCBI taxonomy): Eukaryota > Viridiplantae > Streptophyta > Magnoliopsida > Fabales > Fabaceae > Vicia > Vicia villosa. The sequence continues at coordinate 11,172 of NW_026705710.1, read as the reverse complement.
TTTGTGAATGCGACGTTTGAATATCATCAGAGTCAAACAGCTTGGTGCATAGCATCTTCTGATCTTCTGACCTTGAAGTGCTTCTGAGCGTGATACCATCTTCTGATCTTCAGTGCTTCTGATCTCATGTTCTTCTGATGCTTCCATAGACCCATGTTCTGATTCTGCTTCGACCATCTTCTGATGTCTTGCCAGACCATGTTCTGATGTTGCATGCTGAACCATTTGAGACACAACTTCTGAGCGCTGAATTATGCGTACTCTTTATATATTTCCTGAAAGGGAAATTGCATTGGATTAGAGTACCATATTATCTTAAGCAAAATTCATATTATTGTTATCATCAAAACTAAGATAATTGATAAGAACAAATCTTGTTCTAACAATTAGCACCCAACGTATCTATAGTACTCTATAGGTTTCTTTGCTTTGTTTTTCATTCCATGTTGTTGAGAGGTTCTTGTGAAATAGGTGGGACCTAAGGTGTTTGTTTGATTATGCTCGCAAAGATCATCGCGATCCTCTGCATACATATCCCTTAGAGGGAATCAGAGCATCTGTAGCTCGGGGTCTACGGGTGCTAAGGTTTGAATGGTTTTTTTTTTGTTTTGCTCGCCAAGGATCGACCTTGTGCCTACGTATTCTCAAAGGGATGTTGAGAAAGTCAGAGCAATCGTAGTTCCCACTTATGCTAGTGGAAGCAAAGGAAAATAGACAAATGTCGTCTAAATGCTAGATGTATCTAATCTATATCATCACATACATCTGTTTGATTTTTGTTTGTTTGTTTAACCAGCCTTGTGGCAAAAAAAGTTTGATTTTGATTGATTGATTGTTTGTGATGATATAGAAGAGATACTCCTAGCATAGAGATGAAAAATGTCTAATCTCCTAGGGTATTTGTGTTTTGGATATTGGGGATGCTTATAAGAAGCCCGTGGGTCCTTGTACGAAGCCCAAGAGGAGGCTATCCGAGGGTCCTTGCATTGTAAGCCCAAGAGGAGGCTATGGGAGGGACAATCCAGTGTCCTTGCATTGTAAGCCCAAGAGGAGGCTATGGGAGGGTCACTCGTTTGTACAAAGCCCAAGGGGAGGCATGGTATAGTTGGTTTGAGCTCTTAGAGCGATTTCACCGGGAAACCATACTCTATGTCCTAACCTAAACTAGTGAGATTCTTTGCACGAAGCCCAATAGGAGGCTATGGGGAACCTAGTGTTGTACTAAGTTGAACAGGTATAATAACACAATCACACATATGAACAAGTACAAATAAATATGCACAAGTACATGAACAAGTATGAACAGTTATATGAACAGTTATATATGACAAAGTGTGTGTATATAATGGAGTTTATGAAGGAAATATACCTGTAAGCATGATCCATTTGTATACACGGGGGCTCGGGACCCACACTCGGGGAGAGGTCCACTTGAGTTTATTCAAAGCTATGTAAACAGGTATTTACAAAAGGGCTTGGGACTTATACCTACATGGAGGCCCATGGTATATTTTTGGGAAGATTTAAAGAAACCTTCATTTTTGGTTTGTTATTCAAAGTTAAAAAAAATCAAACTGATCGAGATATGTACAAAAGGCGTACAATGAAATACCTAATTTCATGTACTTGAGTGGGTATGTACAAAAGGGCTTGGGGCTTATACCTACATGGAGGCCCATGGTATATTTGAAAAGCAGACGCGTCGTTTGAAAAACGGTTTGAAAGTTTGTTTTGAAAGAAAGTTTATTGTTTTGAAAGAGTTTTCTGTACAAAGAAAAACTGTATAAAAGAAAAAAGAGTGGGTCTTATACTCTCTAATATTCGAGAGGCCCCACATCGTTTTGAAAATCAATTGATCAATTAAAAAGATTTAATCAATAGTTTCAAAAAGAAATGGTTTATCATTTTGAAAAAGAATCGCGATCGCTCGTCTTAAAACGATTTGAATTTGACAAAAGTCAACTTAATTAAGTTAAAACAAGTTTTAATGCTTAATTAAGACCTAAATGATTAGGGTTTGATCACAAAAAATATTTACAAGTGATTAGGTTAAAAATCAAATGAAAAACAATATTTTAAAGTATTAAAAAAACACTTAAAACATGTCATTTTAAACCTATTTAAAAAAGTATTAAATAAATCTTTTTTTGTGATTTTTTTTTATATTCTTAAAATATATATATTAAGTGAGAGGTATGCAAAAAATGAATAAAAAATGAGTTAATTTGGTTAGTTAAATAATTAATTGAAGTTGTGAAGAAAATCAAAGAAAATAGGGACTAAAAAATTGGTTTTGTCTCCACAAGGGTTTGAACCCACAACCTCACGCTCACCACTCAAAAACATGACCAACTGGACCACGCGCATGGTCTGTTTAGTATTTGCAACGAATCAATTATATTTTTGAATCAATTTCTAATTTCAGTTTCAAAATCTGGCGCCAAGAACACATACCCAATTCAAATTTGAAAATTCTGAAAACTGAATTGTTTGGATCAAGTAAATAGCCTATCTTGCTCGATTTTTCACCAGGAACATGATGGTATCATTTAATTGCATTTATTTTATCTCTAAGGCTATCAATTTTCTGATGAACACGAAGAACCCTAATTTTGAGTTTCAATCTGAAATCGTGTGTGTGCATGATAAGTTGCAATTGATTGAGGGTTAATGATCCATACATATGCAGAAACAAGATGGCATGGCAGTTTTTCATTTATGATGCATGTATGATAGAGTTTGAAGTTCAAGTGACTTACCTTCAAAAACGGCCAAACTGGAGATTTGATTCTTCAATATAAGTGTTACAGATGCTTTGTATCAATCTGGATAGCTTCAATGATGATTATGGAAGGTGTCTGGATGTCTGGAACAAGCTGAATTCATCTGAGCATGGCCATGGCACCCGAACTGCAGTTGCTTCAAGTATGAATCGAATTTGAAGATGGAGGTGTTTCAGATTGCTGGTGAGTGTTTGGATCATTCATATGAAGTATATGGATGGTGTTAGGAGTGTTAGTTTGGACAGATATGGCTTGGTATGGATTTTGGCATGATAAGGTTCAATATATGCAATTATGGAAGTGAGGTAGTGATTCTGAGATTTGAGGTGTTTTTGGGTGTATGAGTGATTCAAACACATCACATTTGACATTTAGAAGTTGTGGGAAGCATCACTTTGTTCAGAACTTGCAAGGTTTGGAGGTTGAGTTTTCTACCTCACTTTGAAACACATGACTTGCAATTCAAGAAAGAAGAGAGAAAACCTATAATTGTGAGGTTTTGGTGTGATTTGAAGAGTGATTTGAACCTCTATTTATAGGCCAAACATTCTGAACTCAGAGCTTTGCAACTTGCTTCTTCTTTGGTGATTTGGCACTTAAAGGATAGAAAGGAATCTTACCATTAAATGCATATGGTTAAAGTTACTAAACCATGGTTAAAATTGGCTATGCTTCTTATCTCTTTCCCATCTGTCTCAAATCAGAAAATATCTTCCAATTATTGCCTCTATGTATCATTACTTGGACCATTTGGCAATTTGGTTCATAACTTTGCAAAAATGGCTTGAAATTTCAAGTGAAATGGTCACTAATGTCAAAATTCAAAACCATAGCTACACTCCATATTTTTTCATGCTCTTGGACATTTTGGAAAGCTCATGTTACACACTTCAAAACCCTAGTTGAAAGTTTCTTCAAGATCTTTAAGGAAGTGGGTGAAAAAGATCCATGAACTTTGAGAAAAGTGAGGTTTTAAGTGAAGTTTTCAAAAGATACCAACTTTGAAGCTCCATATCTCTTAAATGGTTGATCTTATGGAAAAAAATTATATGTGTCAAAGTTGTTTATTGGATCAAAATCTACAACTTTCATGTTGGAAGTTTTTTTCAGTTTGTAGGTGAAATTTTGAGTTATTCCCCTCCAAAGTTTGGAAAAAACCATGAAAAACACTTAGAAAAATTTTCTAAGTATGAAAGTCAAACTTTTGACTTTTTGATTCTTGATTGATTTTCTTGATTTTTCTTGATCAAATGACTTCATACTTCATATATTGATGATTTTCAACTTCAAAAGTCATGGTTGACCAAAATTCCCCAAAAGTCAATGGTGATCTTGTACAGTTGACTTTTTCAGACGAATCGCGTTTCTGGAGATTTCAAATGAAACATGCTATCCTCACCATATGAATGGTATGAATGGATCATATTGAAGCATTAGAGGATATTGAGCCATGGTTTGAGTTGTGGCACCATGTCCTGATTAAAGAGTCAGTTGTTCAGTGAATTAGGTCAAAACCCTAATTGTCGACCTGATGAAATTGATGACTGTGGACCTTGAATTGAGATGTAATTTCCATTAGATGTTGTCATAGGGATTATTTGAAGATGATTGAAACCTTTGATTGACTCCCTGGGGGTTTTTAGGGTTTCCCAAATGTGATCCCTGATTTTGGTCCCTGATAGTTCAAAACCCTGATCTGAGGATTTGTCTGATCAATCTTTGTGTAGGAGATGTTATGAGCCAATGGATTAGGTCAAAATTATGCACTTGAGGTCTTGATATCATGTCCCAAGCCATTAGGTCAAATTCTGAGCAAAAGTCAGGAGTGTGCTGTCTTCAGTCAAAACCCTAATTCAGTCGATTCAAAGCTGTTGAGCTTGTTGAAATGAATCTCTGAGGACCAAATGTTGATTATTGATGAAGATGATTCATTTGAGATGAAGGGAGAACAAAACCCTAATTGATTGTTACTTGTACTGATGAGTGATTTCCTGATTAAATCCTGCTGAGTCACAAGTAGCAAACACAAGCTATGCAATTTTGTTAGAGATGCAAATGATGCATATGCTATGATATGAGGTGGTATCTTAGGTCAAAAATTGGGGTATGACATTCACCAATAACACTAGAGCTCCCCACGGCGACACACTCGGCCTAATAAACTTCTTATCAAGCAGTTCACCTATCTGAGCCTTCAACTCTGCCAACTCCGATGTAGACATCCTGTATGGCACCATAGAAATAGGTCTAGTACCAGGAACAGGATCAATATTAAATTTGACTTCCCTCTCTGGAGGTAACTCGGTAATATCATCGGGAAACACTTCAAGAAATTCATTCACTACCGGTAACTCTTCGATTGCTACTTTGCTCCCAACTGACAGTGAAGCAAACACCGCAAAAGAGTTAGCCAATGTTTCCTCTTCAGGAGTAAGGAACAACAACCTCTTTCTAAAGCAGTCAATGTACACACGATTGGACTCTAACCAGTCCATCTCCAAGATAACGTCCAGATTACTGAGTGGTAAACAAATCAAATCCACTCCGAAATCCATATCAAAGATCGTCAAGGGACAATTCAAACAGACTAAAGAAGTAACTACAGAACCAATAGACGGAGTTTCAATCGTCATCCTCCGATCCAAAGTAGATGGAATTATTCCTAATCTCGTCGCACAATCCACGGAAATAAACGAGTGGGTTGCACCCGTGTCAATAATAGCAATCAACAGAACACCATTAATAAAACAAGTACCTTTGATCGAACAATCACCACTGGTGGATTGGGTTCCCACCAATGCAAACACCTTCCCACCAGCCTACGACTTCTTCGGCTTTTCACAGTGAGTGCTGATATGACCCTTTTCTCCACAGTTATAACAGGTAGGCATAGTGGACCTGCAATCAGCTATAACATGTCCTGGTCTTCCGCACTTAAAGCATTTCTTCGCCTCAACTGTACAATCATTAGCACGGTGACCCGTACCCCCACATCTGAAGCACTTCGTAGGATTGGGAATTGCCCCTCCCCCACTTGGGTTATTACTTACAGAAGCTTTCAGTTTTCCCTTGTCAGCTGGAGCACTATAAGGTGTACCTCCAAACCTCTGCTTACCCTTTCGCTCATTCGCAGCCTTGTAGTGAGCAATCCTAGCCCTGTTATCATTGTCATAGATTCTGCTTCTACTCACCAATTCTGGATAATTTCTTATCTTCTGACAAGCGATACCCTATTTGATCTCAGGACGCAACCCGTTCTCAAACTTCAAGCACTTTGAAGTCATAGCCTCTTCAGTATTGTAATGGGCATAATACTGTACTAACTCTTCAAATCGTGCAGCATACTTAGCAACAGTCAGGCTACCCTGTTTCAGCTCCAAAAATTTGACCTCCTTTGCACTGCGAATGTATTCTGGAAAAATACTTCTCCAGAAACTCAGCCCGAAACACCTCCCAGGTAATACCTGTACCTGCAGTTTCCAACCTCTGACGACTGTTATCCCACCAGGCTTCATCCTCTCCTTCCAGCATATGAGTACCAAAAGCTACCTTCTGAGCATCACTGCACCCCATGGTCCTAAAGATCTTTTCAACAGCTTTCAGCCATTTCTGTGCAGCCTCAAGATCTAGGATACCTCCCTCATACGTAGGCGGCTTATTGCTCCGAAACTGTTCCAAGTCATGGAACTGTGCATTCCCAGCGCCTTGAGTAATGTTCTCTACTGTCTGCGCCATAGCTTGCATAGCATCAGCAAGAGCAACATCATTCCTCCCTGCCATACTGTTCGACAGTCCGAAACACAGTTAGAAGAATACACAAGTCTACTCTTATTCTAAGGACTGACTCAACTACTCCACCTGTCCGGTGGAACCGACTCGCTCTGATACCAATTGTAACACCTCACTATTCCCATTTAAATAAAATTACACAATAATAAGAAAATAATCAGAGTTTTTCACCATAAAGTGGAATGTCACATTAAAAACAAACCAAAACAACTTTTTTGCATTAATAAAACCAAACAGCGGAAAATTAATTATTATATCTCAACATGGCGATATGCCTAAACACCATAAAAATATCCACATTAATTTGTGGTTCAACAAATCTCCCATTAATAAATGATACGTAACCAAATGATCAAAGAAATAACAAATAACGAAAACTCCCAAAATCCCGTGTTACGTATTAGAGCGACTCCTAAGACTCGATCAAGCAACACGCACTCCGTGCATACTCAAGTACCTGAATTATCTATACTGTTAGAACAAGATTTGTTCTGATCAATATTCTTGTTTTGATGATAACAATGTATATGAATTTTGTATAAGATAATGTGGTACTCTAATCCTTTGCATTTTCCATTTCAGGAAATATATAAAGAGTATGCACAATTCAGCGCTAAGAAGCACTGACTCAGAAGGTTCAGGATTGCAACATCAGAACATGCTCTCGCAAGACATCAGAAGATGGTCAAGCAGAATCAGAACATGGTCTATGAAGCATCAGAAGAACTTGAGATCAGAAGCAGAAAGCACTTCAAAGTCAGAAGACAAGAAGATGCTCTGCACCAAGCTGTAACTCTGATTCTGATTATTCAAACGTTGTATTCACAAAATCTGAGATCATAAGTTAGTACTAGATGACAGGCTACGAAGTCTAATCTCTGAATGACAAAAGGAACGTTAGAAGCTACAAAAGGCAAAGTTAGTAAAAGCAGAGAAAAGCATGGCTCGAGGTAGTTGACAAAACAGTGAAAACATTAAATACAAAACTGTCCAGTCACGCAACGCATTAAATGCAGTTCAATGGTCATCTTCTCAAAATGCCTATAAATATGAAGTTCTGATCAGAAGCAATTACGAACAACTCTTGCAAGAATACCAAAATGCTGTTGAAATCAAAACATACAAACTTCATCTTCAAGCTCACATTCTTTGTAATATTTAGTGAGTGATAAGCTTAGAACTTAAGAAAAATATCACAGTTGTGGTTATAGCTTTCTAAGAAGCATTTGAATACTCTTTTAAACATTTATTTTTTACATTGATTTGTAAAAGGTTCCTAGAGTGATCAGTGAGATCAGTAGACTCTAGAAGACTTAGAAGTTTCTAAGTGTTGATTTCCTAGAGTGATCAAGGTGTGATCAGTATACTCTAGAAGACTTAGAGTGTTTCTAAGTGGATAACCATTGTAATCAAGATTGATTAGTGGATTAAATCCTCAGTTGAGGTAAATCACTCTAAGGGGGTGGACTGGAGTAGTTTCGTTAACAACGAACCAGGATAAAAATATTGTGTTCATTGTTTTTATCTTAAGAGTTTTTAAAGTCACACTTATTCACCCCCCCTTTCTAAGTGTTTTTCTATCCTTCATGTACTTCCAAGGAATTACGGACGTAACAACAACAACAAAGGGGTGAGAACTACATTCAATAATTTAACGGTGAAATAATCATGTTAAGAGTAGTAATCACACAAGCACACCAATCCAATTAAATAATAATAACGATGCAATGTGACTCAACAATGACACAATGCATGTGGTACCAATCACTAAGGTTCATTCAATCGAACCAGATAAATCACTTACACCTCTCCTAGGCAGTGATTCATCTACACAACTGGCCACATACACTCCTCCTGAGCAATGACCTATTTCCACCAACATTACTATGAAATGCATGACAACGATATGCATACAATTCACATGTACAAAACATGTTCACACCAGTACGACCCTCCTGATCAACTGTAAGTCTTATACTTACCGTAATACTCACTAGTATTACCACACCTGTCCAAACAGACAAACACACATACGTACAATTCACCGATTATATCACTAATTCTAAATTAATCACTATCCAATTAATTCACCAATAATTCCACCAATTACTAATTTATTCTACTATATTGATACATTCTCTAACTTAGTTAAACTAATATATAAGCTACCCATTAATCTAACATATTAGTCCAATCAAACTAATCAACCTAATTTATATATTACCTAAAGAATTTAGTATATATATATATATATATATATATATATATATATATATATATATATATATATATATATATATATATATATATTCATCCAATTAAATCAATTATTTTACTAACTATAAGTTACCAATATGGAATTCTAGAGGAATCATTATATGGCACTAAAATGATATTATTCTACACACACACATACAACTTCCACCCACCTTAATCCCACACACTCACTCACGCACACACATGACGAACGCCATGTTGTTCTCCCCCCCACATGTGTGCCGATCGACACCCTTTGCCAAGTGACGGTCGTCACATGTCCCTCCCAGTCGGTCGTCCCTTGCTCCTCTGTTTCGCCAGTTTCTGCACTACGATCCTACTCTTATCGATTACGAGACCAATAATTTTAACACACATCAATGTTTAGCCCCAATTTATTAATCAAATTTCTACCATCTAGTCAGATACTTGTTACAGCAACAAACAACGACATGTTTATACGAACCATATCATTATAATTCAATCTCCCAAACAAAATTTAACAGTACGAAATCTATACGAGGGAAGGGTACCCTCACTACCCTCTCATGATAATACACCCATATTTAAATAGATTCTCCCCCTTACCTTGGAATCGTTTGGAACTTCCTGCGAATTGGTTCTCTCCCGAATATCCCTAGTAGCCGTTCACCTTTAGTCCTTGTTCACCCTAAAAATGTTATTACGTGAAACTCTCCTCTTTTTATATCTACCAAGCCCACTTAACCTATTTTCTCCTTATAATTCTCCACTAAGCCCATTACCTCATAATTAGGATTTACTCCTTAGAATCTAATTTTAATTATTAGAAAATAATACTACTAATAACAATATTTCTAACTCTACTATTAATATAATAATACTGGTAATCTTAATAATACTAATAATAATAATAATAATAATACTAATAGTAAAATAATAATAATACTAATAGTAAAATAATAATAATAATAATAATAATAATAATAATAATAATAACTTTATGCTATTATTATCAATTTCACTACTAATAACACACCATAACATATTTTCCAATGCTTTTAACTAAGGTTCTATCATGCAAGTACCCTAAACGCATTCTAAATCAAACCAAAATATACTCGACGATTAAATAAAATAAAATGGGCGTTACATCACCGATGATCACGTCGTTGCTGCTGACCCTTCTGCTCTGACCCTACGCGAACAAAAACTATCTAAAAAAAATTCATACACACATTTCAAATATTTTAATAACAAATACAAATCAAATTATCAAAACATTGACCACATATTTAATATTCTAAATTATCAAAAATTAGTAATAATGTACAAAATAATGTAAATGGGACGGGTTCAGGGGCGGGTTCGGAGTAGGTACTAGTGTTCCCATTACCTGACTCGTTCCCATAATTTGTAATCGGAAAAAATCCAAACCCAAATTCAATTAAAATAAAATTTCTCCGTCAACTTCGAACTAGATTTGAGTCAGTACCCACAAGTACGAGTTTTTTTTTTTGTCATGCCTAAATGAGAAGAGAGATAGATATATTATAATAATTATATATATATTTTTTCATACACCATCTTTGAATGAGAGGACAAATAAATACATTATATACTCTTTATTTTCATACACCATGATTATTTGAATAAGAGGATAAATAAATACACTATACACTTTATTTTTCATACACCATAATTCCCAATGAAAATTTCAAATTAGTTTTTTAACGAATTATTAGTACAAAAGGTACATTTTAATTATTTTAATATGATCTTTCTGTTCCATAATATTTGTTACAGTTGTCTAAAATAAGTATCATCATTATTTATTTTTGATACAACTTAAATTCTTTATTTTCAATTATACTATTTAACGAATATTACGTGCATCACTCTCAATTTTTTATTCTTCAATTTATTTATTTTTATAATAAAACTTAAAAACACGGATGAAAAAATTTAAATAGCAATGTTTATAAAAAAAATTACATAAAAAACAAGGTTTTCAAAAAATTTACCAAAATGTCTAGGTTTTGCAGGACCCCCTAGAGTATGCGCCAAACCATTTGGCGCATTAGTATAAAATTTTTTGAGTTAGCCAATTCATTTGGCTTAAATGTTGAAAAGTTTAAAAAAAAAAAAAAAAATTTCACATTTGCGCCAAACCATTTGGCGCATACTCCTAATTTTTATACTAATGCGCCAATTCATTTGGCGCATACTCCAGGGGGTCTTCAAAACCTAGACACTTTGGTAAATTTTTTGAAAAGCTTGTTTTCTTGGTAATTTTTTTTTTAAACCTTGTTATTTAAATTTTTTTTTCTAAAAACACACTAGATGATTGAATAAAATCATATTT